>NC_057807.1:91382572-91442207 GCF_018294505.1 Triticum aestivum
TTACCTCGGGATGAACAGGACCCCGATCGATCGAGCCGGTTGGGGCTGGATGAACAGGACCCTGTGGAGGGCTGGATGAACAGTAGATAGTGGAGGGGTGGATGAACAGTAGCCTCTAGAGGGGTGGTTGAACAGGAGGTCGTGTTGGGGTGGTTGAACAGTAGCCGGTGGAGTAGCGCACGGTGGAGGCTGGATGAACAGGAGCCCGTGGATGAATAGTCGCAGGTGGAGGCTGGAGGAGGTCGACGGTGGAGATGAACAGTATCCCTTGGAGTCCCGTTTTGCGGTACGCCACACCCCTCCCGATGAACAGGACCCCCGTTTAGACTGTAGCACTCCAACACAAGTCCGTTTCATCCGTTTTGTGGTAAGCCAGACCCCTCCCGATCAACATGACCCCATTTCAACCATAGGAGGTCCAACACAAGTCCGTTTCCTCCATTTTGCGGTACGCCAGACCCGTCCCAATGAACAGGATCCCGTTTCGAACGTGGCCATTCGAACACAAGGTCGTTTCCTCCATTCTGCGGTATGCTAGGCCTCATTTCCATCGCCTGTTCCGTCCAAGACCTCCCGATGAACACGACGATGCATTCCATTCTGACCCAGCCGGTTGGCTCCCCATGAACATGACGAGGACACAGTTTCTCCGTTCTGACCCAGCCATGTACACGAGCCCTAGCTATACGTATGCGCAAGTAGGCATTCGAGACCCCGCCCATATGTACGTATGTGGCCGTATTTTCTTTCTTGCACACTGGCCGCTGTACATATGTGTACAGGCTACGTGTGTGCCTCTACTACGACACGTGCGCGCCTCTACATCGACCAGTATGCACGTACATGTTCGCGACCAGAATGACAACGCTACGTACGCTTCGACCAGGTGGGTCCCGACTGTCAGGCACTTCCTTGCGTGCGAAAATGTGGCTGGTGGGTCCTAGCAGTCAGGGGGGCGAATCGTTTTTTTTTCAGACGCACTTCCTTGGGTGCGAAGATGTAGCTCATGGGTCCCAGCAGTGAGGGGGGTGAATTGTTTTTTTTTGCCCGGGTGCACTACCTTGCATGCGAAGATGTAGCTGGTGGGTCCCACCAGTCAGGGGGAAACATTTTTTTTTGAAATACGGTGGCCCGTCCGGTGGGTCCCTGTTGTCAGGTGGAGGAATAATTATTTTGCGCGTAATAAGGAGGCACTTCCGTGCGGCTGCCATGGACCCAGCTGTCAGCCTCTCCACGTATAGTACTCTTCCGATGGAAGTCGGTCATTGACCACATTGACGACGCCGCGCCGAGAGCACCACGGCGGTGGATGATGGCGAGGCCTAGGAAGGGGACAGTGTGCAGCCTGGGATGACATGGCAGTGGATGCCCACGCGGAGAGGAGAACGAGGGTTCACTGGTTCGGCTGCGGTGTGAGGCTATCGTCGCCGCAGAATAACAGGGGGTGTGGGTGAGTAGAGGGATGACCTGGCCAGCGGTGGGAGTAGTAGGAGGCGGTGAGGCCTCCGCGGCATCACAGCCGGCCACGGGAGGTAGGAGCATGTGGCACGACCGGTGCTGCTTTCGGCGGCTGGAGCAAGAAGACCAGAGGTTGAAGAAGCACTATGGCCGTTGGATGGACATCGTATGGTCACTAGAGCTAGAATCATTCATATTGACTAAAGTTAACAAAGGCCTCCATCCCAGTCAACTTAGTAGGCCCACAAGTCAGCCTCCCACCAAGGTGGATCCCAGCTAGCAAGGGGGTATTAATTTTTTTGTGTGTAATAAGGACGCACTTCTGGTGGGTCCGAGCTGACAGCGACGGGAACGTTTTTTACGAAATATGGTGGCCCTTCCGGTGGGTCCCAGCAGTCAGGGGGTGGACGTTTTTTTCCCGAAATACTGGTGGCCCGTCCGGTGGGTCCCTGCTATCACGTGGAGGAATAATTATTTTCCACGTAATAAGGAGGCACTTCCTTGCAGCTGTCGTGGACCTAGCTGTCAGCCTCTCCATGTACAGTACTCTTCCGATGGAAGTCGGTCGTTGACCACATTGACCACGCCGCGCCGAGAGCACCACGGCGGTGGACGACAGCAAGGCCTAGGAAGGGGACGACATGGAGCCGGGGAAGACGCGGCAGTGGATGCCCACGTGGAGAGGAGTACGAGGATTTGCTAGTTCGGCTGCGCCGCCGTCGCCGTAGAATAACAGCGGGTGTGGGTGAGTGGAGTCGAGGGATGGCCTGGCCAGTGGTGGGAATAGTATGGGGGCGGTGAGGCCTCTGCGGCAGCACAGACGGCCACAGAAGGCAGGAGCAGGCGGCATGGCTGGTGCTGCTTTGGGCGGCTGGAGCAAGAAGACCAGAGGTTGAAGAAGCACTACATCCGTTGGATGGACATCGTACGGTCACTCGAGCTAGAATCATGCATATTTACTAAGTTGACAAAGCCCTCCGTCCCTGTCAACTTAGTAGGCCCACTATACTAGGTCCCAGCAAGCAGGGGGAGTATTCATTTTTTTGTGCGTAATAAGGAGGCACTTCCTTGCGTGCGAAGATACAGCTGGTGGGTCCGAGCTGTCAGTGGCAGTAATGTTTTTTCACGAAATACGGAGGCCCTTTCGATGGGTCCCATATGTCAGGTGGAAGAATCATTATTTTTGCGTGTAATAAGGAGGCATTTCCATGCGTGCGGCCGTGGACCCAGCTGTCAGCCTCTCCACGTACAGTCCACTTCAGATGCATGTCAGTCCTTGACCACGTTGACCACGCCACGCCGAGAGCACCAGGGCGGTGGATGACGGCGAGGCCTAGAAAGGGAACGACATGGAGCCAGGGAAGACTCGGCAGTTGTTTCCCACGCGGAGGGGAGTACGACCATACGAGGGTTTACTGGTTCGTCTGCCATCGCCACAGAATAACAACAGGTGTGGGTGAGTAGAGGGATGGCTAGTCCAGCGATGGGAGTACGGCGGGGCGGTGAGGCCTGCGCGGCAGCACAACCGGCCGCGGGGAGGAGGGAGCAGGCAGTCCCGCTGGCGCTTGTTTGAGCGGCTGGAGCAGGAAGAGGAGAGATTGAAGAAGCACGACGGTCGTTGGATGGACATCCAATAGTCACTCCTTGTGCGTCAAACTTTTGTTAGGAAAGCCTCAAATCTGTGGAAAACAGCATACAGGCCATCTGCCATTATTTCTAATAATTTACAGCCCATTTGCTAATTCTTACAGTTTTTTCGGGAGCTCATATTCTTTTTTTTAGCATTACAGCCCATATTGTGGCCACAGTTAAAAAATTATACGAAATTTTGCATAAATCGGTGCGGTCTGAACTGTTTTTAATCCCGAAATTTCGAGTCACATTCAGACTGATTTTAAAAATAAATGTATATCAATATAAAATCCAATAAATTTTCCACGCATAAAAATCAATGCAATTTAAAATCTCAATATGAAAAAAAGATATTTGAAACTAATTGTTGGTTTGAGGTGTTTTAAAAATGTACAGCCCATTTCTCATTACTGATAGGCCATTTTCTCGGCCAGCAGAATGAAGCTCCCTCATCTTGAAAGATTTGCAGCCCAACAGGCCTGACAAAGCGACTTAACAAATCACAAAAATACTGGGCTAGCCATTTTCAGAAAGAAAAAAACTACTGGGCTGGTCTGTGGTAAACACAAAAGAAAAGGTTGTCTAGACAGGCCGGAGTGTCCCGCACAGCCCAGTTCACACCCTGTTTCTGTCTCAAAAACAAATTAGATAAATGCCACTCCAATTATGGCGATTCATAAAAATGCCACTGTAATTTCCAAACTTTGAAAAATGCCACTGCAATTTTTGCAAACTTTGAAAAACGCCACTGCAATTTGCAAACTTTGAAAAACGCCGCTCCAGACTTCGAAAAATGCCACTAGAAATGGCATGAAATGGCATTTTTCAAAGTTTGGAAATTGCAGTGGCATTTCTCGGAAACACCAGATTTGGAGTGGCATTTTTCAAAGTTTGGAAATTGCAGTGGCATTTCTCGGACACACCAAATTTGGAGTGGCATTTATCAAATTAACCCAAAACAAAAATAACTGGGTGAGCTGTTGGGTCCCTGGTGTCAGCCGCTCGTTATGCAATTCTCTCGTTTATTTACTACGTTGACAATGGCACGGGACCTAGATGTCAGAAATCCATTAGGAGGAGCCATTTTATTATTGGCTTGAAATAAGGAGGCACTTGCTTGCGTACTGCCACGACCTTGGTGGGTCCCTGCTGTCATCCTCTCCACGTACAAGCATCTCCTGATTGTGTACGCGTCAACTTGGTAGGCCCACAAGTCAGCCTCTAAACCCGTGAAGGACAAATACAACCCATTTAAAAAAATAACAGCCCATTCCATACGTTCAAATGGAAAGTTCAACATTCAGAGCAAAGTAACAGGTCTGATCCACATATAGAGTACTGAAGTTCCATGTTGACAACCATCATAGACAAGTTAACTATCTACTCCAACTAATACTCTAGTAGCGTACAAGTACTAACTTACTCTTAGCTAACTAGACGATGTCGGCCGCCATCTGCGGTACACGCTAAACTCCGGCACTGGCGTCCTCCGCCTCGCCTCCGACTTGCCAGAGGTGCAATAGGGCCCGTTGCTCGCGCGTGTTGGCCCTTTCCATGCCAGCATGGTCCACCGAAGCTTTGGCTTCTAAGCGGGAAACCCACTTGATGAGCTGGTAGTAAAAATCGGCGTCGCGAACGTGTGCGTGGCCGACCGCCTCTAGGGCTGTTTGCTGGGCGCTGGCCTCCACGTAGTCGTCCCAATTGCGAGCGCTCTGCTCGCGACTCAGAGCGTCGGTGCGCTGCTGCTCCATGTCCCGGTGGCGGCGCAAATCGGTGATTTGCTGCTCCTCCGCCAGGTGGTCGCGCTCCAACAACTCATGCTCCTCCGCCAGGCGGTCGCGCTCCAACAAGTCCTCGACCTCCGCCAGGCGGTTGCCATATAAAGACAGATAGAATGCCTCCTCCCGCCGTCTGCCTTCCGATGAAAAACTGAACACTAGTTCCGGCAGTGACCGCCTCCGGCCTCGCCTACCGCGGACGGGCGAGGGCATGGAGGACGTGGCGAGCGACGTCGGGCCGGTGGGGGCTTATGAGGATATGGAGAGTTGGGTCACGGTGCCACCGGAGAAGGTCGGGAAACAGTACTTATAGGCGGAAGGTAGTGCGACGGTCATCAGAATTCAATGCATAAGCAGGCATTGCTAAGTGCGCCAGCTTGCCATGGAAAACTAGAGAAACTGAAATTATGACTGTGTCGTCCCGTCCCGTCTGGGTCGCACGCCGGCATGGCGGTCAAACGAGTGCAATCGAATCATCTCCCTCCATGTCAATAATGATTCCACGGATTTAAAAAGCCCACAACAATTAAAGCGCATCTTTTTTGCATCAGTCAGCTGCCTTAATTATGGCTGGCTGCATGTAGGCACTCAAAATCGCTCGCAGCCAGTATGCGGAGCATCATGCAACGAGTCGCAGGCGAGGGCATGCATGCAGCCACTTAAATCGCTGAATTAATTAGGCTTAAACTTCTGCATGCCATTAATTATTGCCATGCCTTGGTCTTGCTGCTTTGCTCATGGGACTAATAAACCCGGATGGAGGGAGTACCTTGGTTGGTGAGAGGTTTGAATTAAGCCCTGCAAACCGGAAAGGAGGTACTAGTACGTGCGTGATCCGCTATTTATTCGTGTAGGATTGAGTAGGTAGTTCTTGAATTGAGCCCTGCAAACCGAAAAGGAGGTAGTACGTGCGTCATCCACTATTTATCCGTGTAGGATCGAGTAGGTAGGATAGTGCTTGTCAGTTTCTTCTGAGGTAGGCATTTTATTCAAAAAACTGCCACTTCAGATCTTGCGTCGCAAATAAAACTGCCAGGAGCACATTAGTAGGCTAGCTAGTGATCGATCAGTAACTTGTAAACACTGAGCGAACAGAAATAAGTAACTGTTAATGCATCTCAATGATTCATAGATCATACACATATATGTAGCTCCAAAAGCAAAGATCAGCCACTTCGGATCTTGCATCGCAACTAAAACCACCTAGTACGATTCCCATACATAAGATCAACATGTTAATGCATCTCAATGATTCACAGATCATATACAAATATGTAGCTCCAAAAGCAAAGATCTAGAAAAAACATTTGTTCTTCCTACTAACATGGATGCTTCTCTTGGCCAACATTCAGTACAGACTGAAAGACAATTTTTTTATGAAGTCTACAATTCCTCTTGCAAACGTAAGTGGTTTCACCAACAGTTGGAACCATGAGAATGAACCACACATTATGGAGGAACGTCCACTACAATATGATTTGGTCTTCTGTCGATCACACGGCGAGACTATTTTTGGAATACAAACTTTAACTTAGGCAAAATGATGCCCATTGTATAATCAGACCAAATCAATGAAGCACCTAGTGTTGGCCAATAAATAGTACATTACTACTTTTCTGCAGTCCATGAAGTGACTATCCAATCTTTTTGTGTCTATTTTCAAATGGCACTGCATGCAGTGACTATACTATTCTCTTGTGCAGTTCAACCAAAATTGTGGTCACTTTGTTTGTTTGCCAAATAGCAATGGGCAGACATCTTTGTGTGCACAAATATCAAGCAGCTAGTAAACAATACCACACCTTGTATTTTCGGTTTAAACATGTCTCTTCCGCTTAGCATCTGTCATGTTCTGCACTGGACAATTTGATATAGTTATGTTTTGCCCTGGACAATTTCATACTGAATTGATTTGCTGGTTCAGAGCAGAAATATAGCGCCTATTCTTCATTAGACCAAGGATATCCATGTTCGCAGTGATGGAAGAGGTGAAATCGATACAACCGAAATTGAGCATCCAATCGTTGAATCCTGTCCTGCACCTCCAATGTAGGTCCACCCTGCCAATAAATTCACATGCAAACCACCAGTATTACTATCTAATGATAGTACAAAAAGAGTAGCAAGATAGTAGCAAACCATGTACCTTCGTAATGAACAGCTCATAGTGCCACCAATTGGATATAAAGGTTTGGAAGAAAACATGCTCCTAATGTTGAACCAGTTGGACTTTTTGTGCAGTTCCACTAAAATTGAGCATCCCTGTTTGCATAGATATTGAAAGTGTGATTACTGTAAAAACAACACTAGTTGAAGCATAGAGTCACAAATATAAGCATTCCAATTTCTTAATGGAAAAGGTAGGAAGACTGTTTCTAACCACCTGTTTGAAGGAATAAATAAGGCAACAGGGGCTGATGTCAGAAAGGCATATATAGTTCTTTTTGAAAGAATGATCGACTCCTGACCTTTCCTCTTCTTTTAAGCATATTTTGTGGAGTTCAACTAAAATAAAATGCAATCACCGCCTTGACAATTCAGTGACACTGTACAAAAGGAAATGACTTAACATTACATCATGATGTCAGGTATGTGGTCGACAGGCATTAGAGACAAACATACAGACCTCCTCTAATAACATAATGAACATTAATTTGAACAAAGGTGTGACTAGCTTTACCGGGATAATTTGAGTGAACTCTACACCCTCTGTTCCTTAATATAAGACGTTTTCGCGGTTCAATTTAAAGTACCCAAACGTCTAGTATTTAGAAAAACAGGTAGTAGTTTTCTTGAGCACATATCTGGGAAAGCTTGCCACACTTTATTTATGTCCATACACTAATGCAACGCCATTCGAATACTACAAATATACACTAATCCAGTGGCTAGTGCATAGTACAGTAGTTAGTTTATTACAAGGTACAATACAATGGTTTTACTGAACAGATTTCAATAAACTCTAGTACTGGAAGATTTCTATAAGAATTAACAATACAAAATGTAAAGGTAACAAGTTTCAGCATTGATATACTAGCTGTGCATGAGCATTAAACCAAATACAAAAGTTTGAAGGTAACTAGCATTATTAACTAATGACAGTATAAAAAATTGCAAGCCAGGTAAATATCATTTCGAACTCGTAGGGACCTTAAAAATTGCTATCCCAATCTTGATAATCGATCAAAGATAAAAACTTGATCGAACGAATCAAGAGAACAGCCGGAGGAGGAGGTGCCCACTCTTGACCTTTCCTCTTGTCTTCATAATTTTTTGTAAAATATAACCAAAATAAAATGACATCAGCGCCTTGGCATTTTTGTAACACTGTACAAAAAATTAACTTATCTCATGAAAGTGAGGTATGTAATCTATAAGCATTAACAATGCAAAAAATTGAAGGTAGTAACAAGTTTCATCGTTGGTATACTGGTTGTGCAACAACATTAGAATGCCTTAGCTGAAAAATATTTAATACATCCACAATCAACAGCTAACCCTGAAATAATCCAGTGACATTAAATGTCATTGCTTAAATTTATCGGTGGCATTAGACTGAGTGCGGCATTAGTTAAATGTGGCATCACTTTAGCATTAGCATTGCTGACTTGACTGCTGGCGTTATACTAACAGCAAAAAAGTGGCAATACGAGCATGGGAGGCCCATTTGGACAGTGGGCGCACCAGTAAGATGTACCTCCACGGACGCAGAGTGGTGATGGAGGTATGGTTGCCCAGAGCAACAAATATCGAGGCAACATATGTGGATTACGTCCCATTTTTTTTTCTCTTTAGCCATCTTTTTCCTATGTGAGGACAACAAACCGATCGATCTGGTCATTCTCTATTGCGTTGGCATGCCTTTCTACCCTTCTTCAACCAAGGGACACGAGACTCGTTCCTTAGCTACTGATTTTCCCCTTTTCAACCTAGATGCGGGTTTGATGCCTACTCTCTTGGACAGCACAGTCTCCCTTCCTTTCCTTATTCAACCCAGACATGGATTAGTCTGGATGAAGTAGGGTTTCCTTTAATAGTGGAAATTAAGGTTTTCTTCTGCGTGGCCAGCAGAGCATAGGATAGCAAATTGGGAAGATGGTGGAGTGGAAAAAGATCCACATGCAGCAACGTGGCAGATGGGGCAATAGAACAAGGGTATGGTTCGAAAAGAGGTAGCATACCTGAGGGTCGGCGGGAACTGGCTTCGCTCGTGGTCGTCGTCCTCCACACACACTACGGCAGCGAGCTTGGGGACAGAGGCCATCTAGCACGGGGGCTAGGTCTTAGAGGACGGCCTTGTCGTCAGTGCGTGACCTCGCTCGTCGATGACGAGTGCGTCAATGCTGCACGTCATTTTCTTCCCCGGCGGATCTGTGACCACCGGTGAAGAGGGAGAGAGAGGTCGTCTTTTCTAGATCTGGGGAGAGGGTGATAGTGTGAGAAGCAAGTGGGCAGCCGTTAGCAAGAAAGCACTGAAGCTCCAGCCTATATATCTTTTTTATACTACTAGTACTAGAGGTGGAGTAGTGGTAGAGTACTTTATATTTTCTCTGCATATATTACCAGTTAGTCGTGCTTCAAAACTGAATGGCACGCCATAAAAAGATAAAGGTCGATAACTAATGCTGCACCTCGGGCCAACGTGGCCAAATCACATTTTGCACGAGAAATTACACACCATGTTTCGTTGACATGTGGTCCCATTCCAACATATCAGTGAGACGACGGTGAGTCCTTTTCTACTAGTATTTCTGAACGGACGTGTAGGCCGGGGCACCTCTTCGTGTACCGTGGCAAACTGGCAACCGTCCATCGACTATTCGCCTTTCCCTCTTGATTTGGAACTGTTGTGGCACGCTCTTCCTCCCTCCTCCATTTGCCTTTACCCTTCCTTCTGCCATTGTTTGATCGTCTTCTCCATGGAGGGAACAGGACAGAAATGACCCCGTTATTCTTGCCCCGATCTGAAAGATGATGTGGTGGAGGAACTCATTGATCGGTGCAACGTCATCACCTCGGCTAGCATGGCAGGTTCGTTCAAGACCATTCTCGACTCAACTAATAACATCATTACAAGGAACCCAAGGGTCAAGGAGCGGTTTGATCTCCCCTATCTTCTTCGCCATGACCCTGATGACTGGTGCAGCGAAGACGGAGGCCTCGCCTTGTGTAAGTTGATGCCGCTTGATAATGATACGTGTGATGTTAAGATGCCATCGCTTGAGGGTAAGGCTTGGGCAGGCGCAAATGGAGATTGGGTTGTTTATATTGGGTCCAACTGCGAGTGGGAACTTGTGATGTGTACCTCATCACCGGGTTCCACTTCCAAAAATCTCAGCAGACTACCCAGAGGTTGAGCACACCGGTATTCTACACATGTTCAAATACGATCATGGTGATTGTCTTCTACGGAAGATAGCAATTTATCGAGTTCCCAACTGCTCTTGGAATTACAAGAACTATGTAGTTGTTGCTATCTTCACCAAGCTTGTTGCCGTCCTTCGTGGTTCGACTGGAGGGATATTGCTCAAAAATCAGTTTCCGTACACGGATGAGTATTGTGATGCAATTCAATACGAGGGTCTTGTGTTTGCTTCCACCACTCATGGCACTGTTTTTGCATGGGATCCTCGTAGTTTTGGTACATTTGTCTTCCACCGTAATTATAATTGGTTCATCCACATGCATGCGGGTTAGCAAGTTTCCCTTTACTAATTAACCCTCTTCTTGTGTTTCCAAGGTCCTATGAACATTGCACCACCAATACTTGAAAAAATTTATAACCAATGGGGAGATGACGATGGTGATGATGACGAGCATGAGGACGAGCAGCGCCCATATACTCAGTGGCGCCTGGCAACTAATTCCGATGGATCACCTCTTCTTGTCTGTATACAGCCCACTGCTGATGTTACTACTAAGGAAGCAGGTGTTGTCTCCCATAGTCACACTCTCTGGACCTATTCCAACACCCATTGCATGGTATTCGGGATGGATACTAGTGTGCTAGCGCCAACACCTTCTCCATGGTACAGAATTGATAGTCTTGGAGAAAACTCACTCTTCCTGGGACAAAACTATCCAATGATGGTGAAAGGTGATCCAACTGCTATTGACACAATGTTACTACCATTTTATGAGAAGTGATACGTCTTCAACGTATCTATAATTTTTGATTGTTACATGCTATTATATTACCCATTTTGGATGTTTATGGGCTTTACTCTACACTTTTATATCATTTTTGGGACTAAACTACTAAGCGGAGGCCCAGCCCAAATTGCTGTTTTTTTGCCTATTTCAGTGTTTCGAAGGAAAGGAATATCAAATGGAGTCCAAACGGAATGAAACCTTCGGGAGCGATCTTTCTGGAACAAACGTGATCCAGGGGACTTGGAGTGGATGTCAAGAAACAGAAGAGGCGACCACGAGGGTGCCCGGCACGCCCCCTGGGGGTGGGCGCGCCCCCCACCGTCGTGGTCCCCTCGAGCGTCCACCGACCTACTTCTTCCTCCTATATATATCCACGGACCCCAAAAACATCCAAGAGCACCACGAAAAACTATTTCCACCACCGCAACCTTCTATATCCTCGAGATCCCATCTTGGAGCCTTCGTTGGTGCTCCACCGGAGGGGGAATCGACCATGGAGGGCAAAGATGGCACTACTTAGATCTATCCTCGCTTTTATGCCTAGCTAGGGGCGTTAAACAATAGCGCTAGTTAGGAGGCAACCCAATTTTATTTTATTTTATTTTGCTTTTTGATTCTTTTTAGTAATAAAATTTTCATCTAGATTCTGTTTAGATGTGTTTTCATGTTTTAATTAGTGTTTGTGCCAAGTAGAACCTATAGGATAACCTACGGTAATAGTTAATTTGATTCTGCTGAAAAACAGAAACTTATGTGCGCACGAAAATAATTTTAGTAATTCTCAGAAACGTGATTTTGCGTTGATTCTTTTTTCTGTATATCAATAGACAAATTTCCAAGGACTTCCTATTTTAGTACGAGTTTTAGAGTTCCAGATGTATTCAAGAGTTACAGATTGCTACAGATTGTTCTGTTTTTGACAGATTCTGTTTTTCGTGTGTTGTTTGCTTATTTTGATGCATCTATGGCTAGTATCGGAGGGTATGAACCATAGAGAAGTTGGAATACAATATTTTTAACACAAATATAAATAAATAATGAGTTCATTACAGTATCTTATGTGGTGGTTTTTCTTTCTTGCACTAATGGAGCTTATGAGATTTCCTGTTGAGTTTTGTGTTGTGAAGTTTTCAAGTTTTGGGTAGAGATTTGATGGACTATGGAATAAGGAGTGGCAACAGCCTAAGATTGGGATTCCCATGGAACCCCAAGATATTCAAGGATAACCAAAAGCCTAAGGTTGGGGATGCCTCGGAAGGCATACCCTCTTTCGACTTCGTCTATCAGTAACTTTACTTGGAGCTATATTTTTATTCGCCACATGATATGTGTTTTGCTTGGAGCGTCATGTATGATATGAGTCTTTTCTTTTTAGATTTCCACAATCATCCTTGCTGTACACACCTTTGGGAGAAACCCACATGATTTAGAATTTATTATAATACTCTATGTGCTTCACTTATATCTTTTGAGCTAGATAATTTTGCTCTATGTGCTTCACTTATATTTTCTAGAGCACGGCGGTGGCTTAATTTTGAAGAAATTGTTAATCTCTCATGATTCACTTATATTATTTTGAGAGTCTTTTAGACAGAATGGTATTTTCTATGGTTATAAATTTGGTCCTAGAATGATGAGCATCCAAGTTGGGTATAATAAAAACTATCATAGAAAGTGCATTAAACACTAGGATCAATTTGATGCTTGATAATTGTTTTGAGATATAAAGGTGGTAATGTTAGAGTCATGCTAGTTGGGTAGTTATGAAATTGAGAAATACTTGTGTTGAAGTTTGCAAGTCCCGTAGCATGCACGTATGGTAAAAGTTGTGTGACCAATTTGTTGCATGGGGTGCTCTTTTAATTGTCTTCCTTATGAGTGGAGGTCGGGATCGCGCGATGGTTAACTCCTACCAACCCTTCCCCTAGGAGCAGGCGTAGTAGTACTTTGCTTCGAGGGCAAGTAGACTTTTGCAATAAGTATATGAGTTCTTTATGACTAATGTGAGTCCATGGACATACGCACACTCACCCTTCCACTTTGCTAGCCTCTATTATGACGCGCAACCTTCGCCAGTATCATGCACCCATTATTTACCTTCCTCAAGACAGCCACCATACCTACCTATTATGGCATTTCCATAGCCATTCTGAGATATATTTCCATGCAACTCTCCATCGTTCCGTTTATTATGAAACGTTCCATCATTGTCGTATTGCTCTTTGCATGATCATGTAGTTGACATCGTATTTGTGGCAAGGCCACCTTCATAATTTTTCATACATGTCACTCTTGATTCATTGCATATCTCGGTACACCGCCGGAGGCATTCACATGGAGTCATATTTTGTTCTAAGTATTGAGTTGTAATTCTTGAGTTGTAAATCAATAAAAGTGTGATGATATTCATTATTAGAGCATTGTCCCAAGTGAGGAAAGGATGATGAAGACTATGATTCCCCCACAAGTCGGGATGAGACTTCAGACTTTATAAAAAAAGAGGCCAAAGAGCCCACCAAATAAAAAGAGGCCAAAGATCCCACCAAATAAAAAAAGAGAAAAGAGATAAGGGACAATGCTACTATCTCTTTTCTACACTTGTGCTTCAAAATAGCACCATGATCTTCATGATAGAGAGTCTCCTATGTTGTCACTTTCATATACTAGTGGAAAATTTTCATTATAGAACTTGGCTTGTATATTCCAATGATGGGCTTCCTCAAAATGCCCTAGGTCTTCATGAGCAAGCAAGTTGGATGCACACCCACTTAGTTTCTTTTGTTGAGCTTTCATATATTTATAGCTCTAGTGCATCTGTTGCATGGCAATCCCTACTCACTCACATTGATATCTATTAATGGCATCTCCATAGCCCGTTGATACGCCTAGTTGATGTGAGACTATCTTCTCCCTTTTTGTCTTCACAACCACCATATACCACATATAGTGCTATGTCCATGGCTTGCGCTCATGTATTGCGTAAGAGTTGAAAGTGCTGAAGCGCGTTAAAAAGTATGAACCAATTGCTTGGCTGAAACCGGGGTTGTGCATGATGGGAGTATTTTGTGTAATGAAAAGTGAAGCATGGCCTAACTATATGATTTTGTAGGGACGATCTTTCTCTGGCTATGCTATTTTGATAAGACATCATTATTTGTTAGTATGCTTCAAGTATTAATATTTTTATGTTTTATAAGCTTTTATCTTGAATCATTTGGATCTGAACAATCATGCCACGATAAAGAAAATTACATTTAGAATTATGCTAGGTAGCATTCCACATCAAAAATTATATTTTTATCATTTACTTACTCGAGGACGAGCAGGAATTAAGCTTGGGGATGCTTGATACGTCTCCAACGTATCTATAATTTTTTATTGTTTCATGCTATTATATTACCCGTTTTGGATGTTTATGGGCTATACTCTACACTTTTATATCATTTTTGGGACTAACCTACTAACCAGAGGCCCAGCCCAAATTGATCTTTTTTTTGCCTATTTCAGTGTTTCCAAAAGAAAGGAATATCAAACGGAGTCCAAACGGAATGAAACCTTCAGGAGCGATCTTTTTGGAACAAACATGATCCAGGGGACTTGGAGTGGACGTCAAGCAATAGAGGAGGCGGCCACGAGAGTGCCCGGCGTGCCCCCTGGGGTGGGCGTGCCCCCACCGTCGTGTGCCCCTCAAGCGTCCACCGACCTACATCTTCCTCCTATATATATCCACAGACCCCGAAAACATCCAATTGCACCACGAAAAACTATTTCCACCGCCGCAACCTTCTGTATCCGCGAGATCCCATCTTGGAGCCTTCGTCGGTGCTCCGCCGAAGGGGGAGTCGACCATGGAGGGACTCTACATCATCTCCAAGGCCTCTCCGATGAGTTGTGAGTAGTTTACGACAGACCTTTGGGTCCATAGTTATTAGCTAGATGGCTTCTTCTCTCTCTTTGAATCTCAATACAAAGTTCTCCTCAGTCTTCTTGGAGATCTATTCGATGTAACTCTTTTTGCGGTGTGTTTGTCGAGATCCGATGAATTGTGGGTTTATGATCAAGTTTATTTATGAGAAATATTTGAATATCCTCTAAATTCTTTTATGTGTGATTAAGTTATCTTTGCAAGTCTCTTCGAATTATCAGTTTGGTTTGGCCTACTAGATTGATCTTTCTTGCAATGGGAGAAGTGCTTAGCTTTGGGTTCAATCTTGCGGTGTCCTTTCCCAGTGGCAGCAGGGGCAGCAAGGCACGTATTGTATTGTTGCCATCGAGGATAAAAAGATGGGGTTTATATCATATTGCATGAGTTTATCCCTCTACATCATGTCATCTTTCTTAATGCGTTACTCTGTTCTTATTAGCTTAATACTCTAGATGCAGGCAGGAGTCGGTCGATGTGTGGAGTAATAGTAGTAAATGCAGAATTGTCTCGGTCTACTTGACACGGACATGATGCCTATATACATGATCATGCCTCAATAATCTCATAACTATGCATTTTTCTATCAATTGCTCGACAGTAATTTGTTCACCCACCGTAATACTTATGCTATCTTGAGATAAGCCACTAGTGAAACCTATGGCCCCCGGGTCTATCTTTTATCATATAAGTTTTCCATCTACTTTTATTTGCATCTTTTATTTTTCCAATATATATCATAAAAATACCAAAAATATTTATCTTATCATATTATCTCTATCATATCTCACTTTCGCAAGTGGCCGTGAAGGGATTGACAACCCCTTAATTGCGTTGGTTGCGAGGTTCTTGTTTGTTTGTGTAGGTGCGTGGGACTTTTGAGGAGCCTCCTACTGGATTGATACCTTGGTTCTCAAAAACTGAGGGAAATACTTATGCTACTTTGCTGCATCACCCTTTCCTCTTCAAGGAAAACCAATGCAAGCTCAAGACATAGCAAGAAGCAACTGCATCTATACGTTGGACATTTTGGTGGCTCCCTACCCTGGTACTGATATAGTAGGCCGCTTTAGCCTGGATGATCAGTCGTGTGTTGGTCTCGAGATCGACAATGGATGGCCCTTCCCAGAGAATCACTTGTGGTTCAAAGCAACCGTTTCCAATGCTCAGGATTGGTTGAGTTGAAGTTCATTTCATTGCTTGTTATTTGTTGTGTGATGAAAACTTTAGTATTTATAATGTATCCTCGTTGTCGATGTGGGTTGATGACCTGGTGTATGTAATTAAATGATATGCCTGTGATAAACTTACTGAATTTATGAATGGCTTTCGAGTCGCTTCTCTGAGTGAGTGGTGCGACGAGGCAAAAAAAATCCGAATACATAATTGTACGTGCATTGCAACAGGTTATCGGATGAGGCCAATCAACAATAGTAGTACACTATTTGTACTAGCTTCACATGCTTCGCGCGTCGGGCGGGTGTTTTTACTGTAGCCATATGTTAATGTGTTCGTTGTACATAACCAGCACCTCGAGTCCTCGATACTACTAGTACTATATAAGTAGTAGGAGTAGTAGGGTGGCATGGGCCAGAACAAGCATTCACGTCCAGGCTTACGGCACACGCCACCAGCACGACATCCATCTGACACCATATTTCTTGTAGTCTGTGCTAGAGCAATCTCTTCAACCTCGTCGTTTCTATAACTCAGCCATCACGCGGCGGGTGAGGTGGGGGTTTGCCGATAGTCAGTTTCCTCAACTGTTGTCCCACTTGTAAGGCCAACTCCAACGCACGACCCCAAACGGACCTCCATTTTGCATGAACTCCAACGATAATTTTGACTAGACAAGCAAGACCAAAGAAAACAAGAACCACAAGAATACATTTTAGAAGATATCCAACTTCCATAACTGCTCCTGTAAGTTGGATTAGTGCCTTCTCGATGCATTCATTGTTGATCTGCAGAGGCTCGATCTTGCGTGCTTCTTTCTTCTTCGAGTGTAAAGAAGTAGACGTTGCTTCCTCGCATCTAGTCTCATGTCTAGCCTCTATTCTAGTATCAACAAGTGCACTAGTCTCATCTCTAGCCTCTATGCTAGCTAAAAGTGCTAGAACATCTACTAAATTGCGCTCTATCAATATATCGATGTACTCTTCTTCCCAATACCAAAACTTGCATCCATTCTACACAATAAAAAATTTAAGTTAGCACAACTAGTCTAATCCGAGAGCACAACCAAAGATTTGGTAGGGTTCTTCCTCCTTTTGCCGACACGTGGGACATCCAGCATCCAGGTCGTGTCATGCAAGAAAATAGAGTGGTAGTTGAAGCCATGTGATGTGCATCTTGGGTTAAACTGTAAATAGAATCTTGCTACTCTTGACTAACTCCAAAAGCGATCATCGAAGATCTTTAGTGGATTTGTTTTTCATCACCAGCACGTCGAGGTGAAAGATGTGCAAGTTCAGTGGGTCCTCTTGCGTTTTCACTGACATGTGGGACCTAATATGAGCAAATAGACGATGGGCTCCGCGCGTCTGCTGGCTGGCTAAGAAGAGAGATAGAGGAGGGCTGAGCACGGACTCCGGGAAATTTGTTCTACGTAACCAGCACCTCAATATAGGCTCGATATAGTGGGGTGGCATGCGCCATAACTAGCATTCACGTCTAGCAGTACGGCACACGCCACCCACACGAGTCCCATCCGACACCAATTTTCTTGGAGTCCGTACTACAACCATCTCTTCTCCCTCCTATTTTCTTAGCCATCACGCGGTGGGCGGGGTGGGGGTATGTCGATAGTCGGTTTGCTCAACTGTGGTCCCACTTGTAAGTGAAAATGCAACACCGCATGCATTCCCCCTTGAGCGGCGTGCCGGACCAACCGTGTGGGGGTGCGATGCGAACACGGCAGACTTTTCCTTTTGAACTTGTAACTTGTAAAATTTGGTTCTGCTCCATGGCGCGACCGATAGATAGAAAATAACAATTTTCCCTAGAGTAATGAGAAGTTCGGTTCCGGCGCCGTTCATGCATGGAGTATGTACGAAAATTATGAAGTTGATGCGAAAGGTATGATAATTACTAGTAGTACCATATACTACTACATGGATTTGACGGAAAGATAAAAATATGTACAGATCCATCAACGACATCCTCACGCCCTAGTGCGCCGGGTCACCAACCGACGTGTGAGGAGCAGCGGCATTGGCGGCGAGATCAACGTGCTTCTGAACAATGCCGTCCAAGGTTGCCCTGCGGTCTAAGAAGGCCAGCGTCCTATCGTCCTCCTCTTGCATGTAGTAGTCCTTGTGGATGATTTGCGCATACACGTGGGTGATTATGTCTTGTTGTGCCAGGCGTTGCGCGGCGAGCGCGACCTCGAGGTGGACATTCTCCGACGCAATCGCAGGGCCACCAGTGCATCAAAGAGGTTATCACCATAGTGGCCGTTGAGGGTGGCGGGCATCACAGAGCCTGGGCGCGTCGGTTGGAGGTGTACGTCAAAGTCGTCTGCGAGCTTCTTGACAACGGTGAACTTGTCAAGGAAACCAACGAGGACCTCGTCGACCAAGGAGACGAAGCTGTCGTCCAAGCGGCCCCTCACCCTGGCGGCCTCAAGCAATACCTGGAGACGTTCCTTGGTGCCAGGCCGCAGGCCGGCATCGTGGACCATCTGGCACAGCCGACTGATGCTCGCACTCATCGCCTCCATGGGTCTAGCTTAGCTTCTAGTCAATTGATCTTGTGATTCAAGTGATCACTCTTGCCCTTGGTTAGCGTGCATAGGTTTGTAGGATTTCATACTACTCCTCGGCCCTCTACTGCACCTACCTTTGGATGTATGATAGGTGGGCCGGCCACCCGTTGGGCCCACGTGTCCTTCACCCAAAGGCAGTTGCAGTAAGTCAATGAAGCTGCGTCCCCCTCCGTGTCGGTGCAGTATAGTCATCTCACCGGACCTCTAGTTGGGGCCAAATGAGAGAAGTTTGATGTTTACTAGTTTATTGGTCCCCTTTGCATTTTGCGCCAAGTTTTGACCTTTGATTTAACTAATAAAATGTTAATGCATGTAAACAAAAATGTTGTGTAAGTCACCTTACGAAAACCAAATAATCCCAAAACACTTAGGCACGGTACATTAACTCCCTCCTCGTTTCTTATTTCGTGACATATCAATCAATGAGAGATGTGGGCTGTGCATGCTTTCAATGACTTGAGACTACCAAACATGACATGCTGTGTTTAGTTCATTGCATGTAATCCTATTAGTTAGCAAAAAGACATTAAGTTCTCTTGCTGATAGGAATAAAACAATACACCATGTATTTGTTTACAGAGGGAGTAGTACATTTTTTGTGACATGCATTACTAGATATTGCTAGTCAAATACTAAAATCCATATGGACGTGGTAGTGCTCCTAAATCCATATGGTGGTGCTACTAGTACTAGTAGTAGTACTACCAATGTAGTAGGAGTACTAGCATTGTACTACTCGTTGGTCAAATTATTACATGCTGCTCCTCACAGTGAAGTGACAAGACCCTGCGCCGAAGATGACACCTGAGTATAGGCGCCGTGTTTGGCATACCATAGTCAGCCTCAGTGTCTGCAGTCACTATCATCATGGTTGTAGAGCTAGCCTATTTACAACTTGCCCTGTTCGACATAATTTCCCATGCGTAGATGCCCGTGCATTGCACGGAGCACCAAGATTGGGGTGGACGGCACCGGCAGCGGCCATCGTGCCAGATTTTTCCACGGCCTTCTAGATGTGGTGGGGAGGAGATAAGGCTGATTGTGAGAGACAAGGAGTTGTTTGTAAATAGGGAACAAGTGCAAGCATCTTTTTGGAAAAATGGAGAAGTTTGGTTTGTATGCGTCAGATCTAGATCCGATGGCTATTGGTGAAAGATGGGGGGCACAACATCATCACCGACTCAGCACCTGTTTGATTCACAGGATTTTGAAAATGCAGGAATAGGACACGGCAATATTACAAGCTTCAAACTTATATTACAAATGTTAGGAGTAATGATGCACCTATGAAGAGGGAATTACTAGGAAGTTTACGTAAGAACTTTCGTTACTTTAGGTGGATGCAGCATTATCGTACAAATTAAAATTCACCGCCTTGACGAGTCACTAATGGGCAAATAAGTTTTCGAGTCTCTGGCCACTTGATGTTTCAAAAACAAATTCAGCTTCTGCGGAGGCTTTGTCATTTAGGCTTAGACGCTTGCGGTGATCAGCACGCCATTTATTGTTGCGCCAGAGAACGCCAAACCTCATTACCTTGAGCACACTAGCCTCCAGAACAAAGAACCTAGCCAATTTAATCTCAGATGTGTTGCCTCGGTAGTCGATTAAATCAATTTCTGTAAGATGGAGATCAAGGCATTCAATGAGATTGTTATAGTGCAGCACATTTTTCACTTTCGGGTCTTTTTTTATCTGCAAAAGAAGAGAACATATTAGAGCAGCTGGTTGTATAAGATTGTCGTGTCATCAAGAGGTACCAATATCATTCGCTCATATGATAGGGTTGGCTGGCTAGTGATATTCTCTCTCTCTCTCTCTCTCTCTCTCTATGTGTGTGTGTGTGTGTTTCCTCTCATTTAACTAGCAGCACGTGAAGAGCTTGGGCATTTGTTGCCTTCCACTATGTGGTCGATGCCATATTTCGCAAAAGTATGCCACATAATACGCATAGATGTCAAATCAAAAGATTTTTGGCACCGCTCTCGTGATGTGAGAGAGTTGGCACTGCTGTGCACACAGACCCACATGTATAAACAAATCAATCAAACCAACTACACTAGCCTCTCACTCTCCCAAACAAGTGTTTTTTATTGCCTCAGCCCTCTCTCTCTCCCACGCAAGTGTTTTTTCATTGCGTGAGTTAATTTGGCACCGGAGCAAAGTAGGTGATCCAGATTGGGGCACCAGGTGAGCAATGGAGGGGCATCAATGCCAAATGCATCACAAGTGAATTTGGCACGTGTTTTGTCCTACATAGCCCACTTTTGTACTCCCTCCATCCCAAAATTCTTGTCTTAAATTTGTCTAAATATGGATGTATCTAGTTACATTTTAGTGTTAGATACATCCGTGTCTAAACAAATGTAAGACAAGAATTTTGGGACGGAGGGAATACTACCTCGTATTTAGTATAAAATTTTGACCATAGATTTACCTAAGAAAATGCCAATGCATGCCACTAAAATTACACCATTTGAAATTATGTTCAAAAGAATCGAATGATATAGTTCTTAGTGACATGCATTAACATTTTGTCAGTTAAATCTATGGTCAAATTTTGATACTACAAAATAGGAAGAGTAAACTAGGACGGAGGTAGTACTTGCTCTTAGGGTAACCATAGAGTTACTAGAGTAGTCTAAGTTACTTTTCACTATGACTAGCCTAGGCTACTATAGTAGTACAGCATAAAAACGATGCAGGTGATCACGTGAGAAAAAAATACTAAAAACATTTCTTTCGGTGCAGTGCGTAGATGCAGTTTTGAACACTACACTTGTCATCGTAATTTGGGAAAATTACGAAAAAAATTGAGCTATGCTGTGATTACCGTTTACTAATAGGAAAGAAGTTTCACCTTGATGAGTAGCTTCTCCGTGCACGGAAAGCATGTAAAGGAATCCAACAACTTGATCCAGATTGGGGCCGATAGATTTTAGTGCCAAGATCTTCACTGTGCGCATGGACTTGGTCAAGCTTGTGGGAATCATTTTCTGGAAGATGGTCGTAAATACATCAAGAAGAAATTTAAAAATGTGAATTTCAAGAAGACAGAGAAGAAGATGAGTGTTGTACCTGAACGATTATGGATCCAATAAAGAGTTCAGAGAATTTGGCAGACGAGTACACCAACGCTGTCAATTTCGGCGTGTCAATGACCCAGATTTTTGTTGGACCTTCTAGATCCGTTACAAGCAATCTCTCAAGGAAAGGCGCATTCTCAATGACCATAATGTGGAACAGCTGGAGTGATCTCTTCCCAATTGATGTCTTGTTGCTGGACCAACAAGACACATAAATCCATCAGAGATTCATCGAGGCGATGTGGAGGCTAATGAACCCGTCGATCTGCTCAAGACGAAGGTACTTGAGCACAGTACAGTTGCGGAGCAGGTGCTCCATAGCCTTCTTCGAGATGAGAATGTCGAAGAGGTCGAGCTGCTTGATTTGAGGGAGAAGAACAGCGGGCGTGGCATTAATCTGAGGAATATAGCAGGAGATGAAGTTGGGCGGCGCAGCGTTGGCCTGAGGCGGAGCGCGGACGGCGGCAGAGAGCGACATCGTCCAGCTTCAAAGCTGAGCTCCTCGAGCTGATCTAGGGTGGGGGATAAGAACCACTCGTCGAACTTGGGTTGGACCTTGCAGTTGGTACTGAACATGAGAATGTCAAGGCGTCTGGATGGCCCAGGGTGCAATGAAAGGATCTTGGAGACTGCGGCCATGCGTTTGCAATCCCCGTCACAGAGGCAGCTGTCAACGATGAGGTTGAGGGGGACGCGGCGCCAGAGGGGGCGCCACCATAGGGAGAGCAGGGTGTTCCGCACGGCAGATTTGGTGGGGAGGAGGCCGATGATGACGAGCAGCATGTCGTCGGGGAGGCTGCTGATGAAGTCCAGGCTCGCCGGTTGCAGTTTTGGCGCGAGCCGCCTTCGCTTGTTGGCTGCCTCACCGTCCATCTCAACCGGCGGCGATGCCGGTGTACACGTGTGCTGGTGTGTGTTGTGTGCTGGGTGTGCGCGAGTGCGTGCTTCTATGCATGCCACCGTGCAGTGGTGAATTGTGCACGAGTGCATCCTTCACGCGCAAGAAGTGTGTCCTTAATGCGCCCTCAATTTACTAGCGTGCGGGGTGCTACCCCGAGTGGTTTCAACTTTGTTTACTTCACCGCGTGTCAGATGGGCCTCTAGTTTAGTTATTTTCACCCACTGCCACATGGGCCAGCACACAAAGATACAGAACACGAGCTGACAAGGCAGCATGTGGACTGGTTGACCGGTTAACTAAACAATATACGGAGCTATATGCTGACACAGTGAGCGTATAATCCGTCGGTATAGAGAGTTTGAGTGAGAGGGGAGGCCCATGAGAGATAGCAGAGAGAGAGAGAGAGAGAGAGAAAGAGCTACTCCCTCCGTTTGATAATGTAGTTCCAACATTTTTTTAAGTCAAACTTTTGAAACTTTGACCAAGTTTATAAAGAAATTACTTATATCTACAATATCAAAGATAAACGATAGTATGAAGTAAGTACATGTTGTGATGAATCTAATGATCGTTCCAGATGTAAATGTTTTTCTCCACATATACCTGGTCAAACTTTTCTGAGGTTTGACTTTTCAAAACATCCATATGCTTATGGACGTGACAGAGTCCCTAACTAGAGAGAGAGAGAGAGAGAGAGAAATAGAAAGAGTGAGTGAAAAAAGTGTGTGTGCATGTGTGAAAGAGACATGGACAACACACGATAAAAGTAGAGAAAAAGCATGTGTGTCTTATGCAAACATATCACACATGCATCTTTGACAATAGAGGCAAGGTGAGGAGATAGTGTGTGGTTGTTTGGAACCGAGAGAGCAAGACCCCTAGCACGTGGCCAAGAGGGGTCTGACAAACAAGGGAGAGAGGTCGAGAGAGACGTACGGAGAAAATGTAGACACGGGGAGGAGAGAGTGTATGTTTGTCATAGAGAGATCCCCTGGAGATCGTGATGGGACTACATGGGTGGGAGATCGAGTGACAAGGTGTGTGCATGATAGAAGATGCCCTAAGAGATATCGAGATAGACGTATGGATGGAAGGAGACAATACGTGTGTTTCTGATGGGCTAGTGAGGGATAATCATACTTAGGAGGGGAGGGAGTTCTTGCGCCTATGATGGGGTGAGGGATTATGGTACTTAGGGGGGTGCGTGTCACATGGAGAGAGAGCAAGGGCGGAGAGTGTTGGATGGGTCTATATGTATAGCACGAGCGAGACATGTGTATGTGTGAACCAGGGAGATATAAGGTCAGTTTGGTTTGCGTCATGAGCATCTTTGGCCTGGCCTAGGGTTGTGTGTGGATTTCATGCATGCTTGTTTGGTTGCTACCCTGTGAAAAGGAAAGCCAGCCTGGCCTGGATTCCCTTGCACTTTAATTAGCTTGGCTGGACTCCAGACACTGCAAGTAGCCTGGCCCATGCGACCGATTTCGAATGCCTGGTCGTGCCTGGTCGTGCGGCCACGAGGCTAACAACAGCCTGGATGGATATTTGCATTAAATAATTGCTGCATGGACTGATTGATGGGACGTTGATGCTTTGCCTGGCCTAGGCATGAACCAAACGCTTCAGCACCACACATGTCTGGCCAGGCAAAAATATTTTACATCTCACGTCCACACCAGGCAGTACTGGCCATCAAGGCATGAGGGTCAGGTCACGAACCAAACTGACAAATAAAGTTTGAGAGAGATTGAGGAGCCTCAATAAGGCTGAGTGATGCGTCAGATAGCTGAGAGGGGGAAAGAGATATTCCATCCGCTTGATAATGCAGTGCATGTAAATTTTTTAGAAGTCAAACTTTTATCAGGTTTACGCAAATGTTATTTATATCTACAATACCAAAGATACATCATACAAAACTACATCCCATGGTGAATCTAATGGTATATGTTTGTCGTTCTAGATGTAATTGTTTTTCTCCACGTACATGGTCAAACTTTGTGATGTTTGACTTTTCAATAAATCTATATGCTATGGACCGAGGAGAGTGCCTAAGTCGAGACAGATGAATTGCGTGTGAAGGAGAATGAGTAAGTGTGCAAAAAGAGTATGTATGTGAAACAGAAAGTGACAACAAACAATAAATTAGAGAGAGAGAGTGTGTGTGTTTTCGTTTCTTATGAGAACATATTACGCATGCATCTCCGAGATAGAAAAGCAAGGTGAGGAGATACACGAAGATAGCTAGTGTGTGATTGTTTGCAACGGATAGAGGCACCCTTGTAGCACATGTCCAATAGAGGTCTGGCCAACAAGGAACAAAGGTCGAGAGGGACACATGGAGGACATGGACGCATGGGGAGGGAGAGAGGTTGTGTTTGTGATAGAGAGATCCCCTCGAGATCGTGAGGGGACTATATGGGTGGGAGATCGAGGGAGGTGTGTGCGCGATAGAAAGATGCCCCGAGAGAAATCGATATAGACCGTGCACAAGTTCGTGATGGAGACTAAGATTATCTAGTCATATACATATAGGGGGGACTGCGTGTGCCTACGATTGAGTGAGAGACCATCGTACTTGGCTAGCTAGGCATGATATTGTGTGCGTGTGTGTGTGAGATGGAGAGAGAACAAGGGAGAGAGATAGAGTTTTAGATGGGCCTATCAAGTGCGAGTGAGATATGCATGTGTCTGTGCGACCCAAGTAGATGGAGAGTTTGAGAGAGGGGGGGAAGAGCTCCGAGACGACAGAGCGGTGCGTGAGAGAGTTACGGGCAACGAGCCAAGGAATTTGTGTGCGTACGATGAGTGCACCCAATATATCTAGCTTGGACTAGCTAGAGTATCATACATAGTGTGCGAGAGAGACCTATAAATGGAGTATATATGCATGCGAACTAGAAAGACCCCCCCCCCCACACACACACACACAAAGAGAGAGAGAGATGGAGAGAAAGGGAGAGGGACCAACAAGTTTTGTGTTTCGGATGCGTGCGACAAAATTGAAGATTGTCAGCGAGAGAGAGAGAGAGACAGAGACAGAGAGAGAGAGAGAGAGAGAGAGAGAGAGAGAGAGAGCAGGAGTCCGGGAGAGGGGGAGGTCGCGTTTTATGCATCAAAGACTGATATAAACCATGTTTCGATATAAACTTGCATTCAAATATTTAAATTAGAGAACATGTTGTTTGCAATCCACACATGAACGGATATATGCGTATATCAAACAAGTTCATTAATTTGACTTTCAACATGTTCATGGAGTACTATAATACTGTACAACATGCTACTCGATTGAGGTGTTCAGTTTTGGATTTAGTTCACTATTTTGACCTAGTGAACGAGCTATTTCATTGAATCGAGATATTTCATTTTGGGTTTGATATGTCTTTGAGTGGGTCAACTATTTGTCATATAGTAAATCGCTAGCAACGAGCATGTAAAAACATATTACTCCCGAGTATCATCTCTCCATCTAAAAAAGAAGTGGCAAGCTAATATTTCAAAATTTGATTCGAATCGACTTGGTAAGGTAGACGTGGATGCTTGTTCTCCCAAAATTTGAACGAACCGTTAAGCATCCTCTGCTCGGTAGAATTCGCCCGAGCAAATAAATGGGAGACGTGAAATTACCGTCCTATGTGGGACACGCATCAATTGGCCCGTTGTACATCGAGGGTAGGTTCGTAACTTCATCCAAGCGCACCTTCTCCTTGGCCGAAATGACATGTGTCGAATAATTCATAAACCATGGTCGGCAAAACACGCTCTCCTTGCCCGAAATAGCTCGCGCCCACTATTTCAAAACACGCTCTCCTCGCCCAAAATTGCTCGTGCCCATTATATTTCAAAACATGCCCTCCTCGCTCGAAATCGCTCCCGCTCACTATTTGGGGAGAAGCAAAGTTACTCTACTATCCCCGACCCTCAGTACAAAGACCCAAGCGGAGAAGCCTAAAGGCAGGGGTAGAACTATAACTCCCCCTCACATTTCAAACAAATGCGTCCGTAAGGCATGGTTCCACTCCCCTCCCAATCCCCCCCCCCATTCATACCTCGTGGGCACCAAATCACCTTCTCCCCGGGAAGCTCCCTTCTCCCGAGCCGCGAAACCTCAGCCCCTTCTCCATGGCGCCCCCCACCGCACCAATTTCACAGCCGCCCTCCTCCCTAATGTTGGAGACGTTGTCCATTTGCCGTCGTGCACTGGGCCGTGTGCCTCTTACTCCGTGCTGCTGGAGCTGCCTCGATGACGGCCGCATGAACCATACCGGAGCCGATTCACTCCCGCCATTGTTCATGGCGCCGGAGCGGCTCCAACTTAGGATCCGTCCAAAGTCCCGGCGCTGCTTCCCCGTAGCCGTCGACCATCACGACATCACTGTTTCCCTGCCGCCGGTCGCCACCGCAACCGCGCCGGACTCACCGACTCGGCAGCTGGACCTGCCTACTTCACCATGCCGCCAGATAGGTTGCACCCTCATCTCAAATCACTTTATTTATGTGTCAATTGTCTGAATTTTTTTTTCTAGGCCAATCGAGTCCCAATGGGAAGAAGCACCCCTCGAGGCGGCGGAGCTCCTAGGCTGCCGGTTGGCTGGTGTCTAACGTAAGGGTGCGGGGCCGCAAGTTTGCCACGGAAGCAACGCTTAGATGGCTATCTTAGAGTTGCGTGGGTTGAAGGTACTGCCGCCGCTGGATCTGGATGACGGGGAGTCTTTGTGGATTGGCCCTAGGGCGGCGCAACCACGGCAGTGTGGTGGGGCGGGGAGCGGGGTTTTGGCCGGGGCCACAGACAGCAGAGGCAGGTTGCTCTGCCATTGGTCGCTGGCTCTTCGGGGAAGATTCCGAACAGTGTCAGCGGGGAGGCACAAGACGGCCATCAAGCCATCCGGCGTAGTTCGGACAGTACCAAAATAAAATAAAATCATGTGACCCCAATTTAGTCTTCAGTCAACAGACGTGTGACCACTCTCGTACCTTGCTATTGTTCTCTTAGTGTATTTCTTCAGATCAAAGAGATATGTCATTCTTAACATTATGCGTTATCTGCATCTTCAGCCACACCGTCTTCCGGCTCACCGCAGCTGCTCCAACAAGGGAAGCATACACTAGAAGGGAGCTATAGTCGCCACTCAACAGTTCCCTGCATCGAATGCACGTGCCCGACATGGACAGCCACAACAACTGCTGGGCCATCGACAAGTCAGCACATGATGCTCACTCCTATGGATGGCGGCCAGATAGGTTGTACCCTCGTCTTACTTGTGTGCAACATTTATGGCTTTGTTATTCATCTAAGCATGGAAACTAGATTATCTCATTTCACTGTATATTCATGCTGATGTCTTACGGGTCTTGTTCAGGAGTTAACGTTGTTCCATAGTTCACCTAAGATACTTGTTCTTTAGGTAACATTGTTCCATAGTTATCATCCATCAGCCAATGCTATCCCACATGCTGGTGATTATAGTATTATACCACTTCTAGTATTACCTATGTTGTTCTTTAATTCTTTTGTGTGCCATCTAGTTAATCTCGAGTACAAACGATACATATTCTATAGCTTTTATCTGTGTTCTCCCTTTAGTTTTTGAGACCTATTGCTGCTAGTTAACCCCAGTCCTACTATTTATGTCGTCTCCTACAGGCACTCATTACATAAATCTAACTACTAGTTGTCTTCCATGCTTGTCAGATATAATTGCACACACTAATATATCCACAAGAACCTCACGGAGCAATGTAAAGGCCAATAAACTTGATGTCAATGATACCCAATATGATGGAACATGTAAAGGCAGTTCTTCAGAAGACTTGCAGAAAGATGATGAATCCTCTTCACCCCACAAGGTCCTTGCTCTAACTTGGCCTATGATATGGGTACAACATGTATATAATGTCCTGGAGTGTATCTACTCTGTTGCAATGCCATGTGCTTAGCATGCTGATCATGCATGTAAATATGTCATGCCTTCCTGTTTTTCAGTACCTATTCCATTCATGATAACATGTTTTCAAATTCAAGTACTGTAATTCTACTCTATCGCAATGCCATCTGCTTAATTTGGACATCATGCTTCTGAATATCTTATGCATTGTTATTCATCAGTATGTGCTTCATTTGTCTACCATACCATGTTTTTTACATTGAAGTGATGTTCTAGTGCTCTGTTGCAATGCCATCTTAGTTTCCAAATCATACATGTGTATGTTGCCTTAGTTTTTTCTATATGTATTCCGCTAGCATACAGTTATACATCGAACTAGTGTTTTTTTACTATGTTGCCATGTCGTATCCCTAGCTCTACACCATACTCCCTCCGTCCGGATTACATGTTGCCGAAATGGATAAAAAGGATGTATCTAGAACTGAAATACGCCTAGACCCATCCATTTTTTTCGGATGGAGGGAATACATGTCAATATGTCATGCCTTTCTATTCTTCAGTACCTATTCCATCTCTCTGTTGTAGCATGTTTTATAATTAAAGCACCATTCTTCTATACAAGGCATGCAAGGGGAAGACGACTATGTTAGAATTTGAAGGGTTACAAACAAGGCCTTTGCAAAAGATCCAAACGCCAGGAGATAATAAACCAACTCCAGTTTTTATAGATACTGCTCCAGCACAGGGAAACCCAACTCCTACTGATAATAAGTAGCTTCCATTGGCCAAAGAACTAGTCCGCTCCAGTCTAGCAAAAATATGTCAACTCCATTCTAAGAAGCGTGTGTGTATCCTTGCATCATGAAATTTTATAGCATGCTGATCATATTTTCTACATGTTTCTTACGCATCTCTCTTTTAGATAATAAGCTTAACAGATAGAAGAATTTCTGCACTGGTATCATATGTGAGGAAAGATTCTTGCAGGAATTCTCTGTGCTCCAATGCAGATGTAAGTACCTGTTGTATATCACTATATTTTTACATCAGCATGTATTTTATTAATCGGCATGAATCCAACCTTTATCTGATCTAAATTTAGTTGTAGCAAAATGTATGATTAAAGGCCACAATGTTGATTTTTGTAAGGAAAAATGCCAGGTAGTTTTGCATCCTGACCTGCATGAGTGTACTATCTCATATCAGTGGGTTTGAATAATTTGGTTCTGCATTGGGTTTTCAGTGTTTTTTTACTGTGTTGTCCTGTCGTATCCCTAGCTCTTACATCATACTCCCTCCATCCAGATTACATGTCGCAGAAATGGATAAAACTGGATGTATCTAGAACTGAAATACGCCTAGACCCATCCATTTATTTCCGGATGGAGGGAATACATGTCAATATTCCATGCCTTTTGATTCTTCAGTACCTATTCCATCTCTGTTGTAGCATGTTTTATAATTGAAGCACCATTCTTCTATATAAGGCATGCAAGGGGAAGACGACTATGTTAGAATCTGAAGGGTTACAAACCAGGTCTTTGCAAAAGATCCAAATGCCAGGAGATAATAAACCAACTCCATTTTTCATAGATACTCCTCCAACACAGAGAAACCCAACTCCCACTGATAATAAGCAGATTCCAGTGGCCAAAGAACTAGTCCGCTCCAGTCCAGCAAAAGAATGTCAACTCCATTCTAAGAAGCGTGTGCGTATCCTCGCATCATGAAATTTTATAGCATTCTGATCATATTTTCTACATGTTTCTGACCCATCTCTCTTTTAGAAAATAAGGTTAAACAATAGAAGACTTCCTCCATTGGGATCGTATTCGAGGAAAATATCTTGCGGGAATTCTCTGTGCTCCAATGCTGATGTAAGTACCTGTTGTATATCACTATATTTTTACATCAGCATGTATTTTGTTAATCGGTGTGAATCTAACCTTTATCTGATCTAAAATTAGTTGTAGCAAAATGTTAAAGGTGCCAATGTTGATTTTTGTAAGGAAAACTATTTGGTAGTTTTGCATACTGAGCTGCATGAGTGTACTATCTCATATCATGCACATTACTGAATTGTACTGTTGCTCTGGTTGCCCACTCATTCATTGTGTTAGTGTTGCTTTCGTATTACCTTACCTGGCTGATGATAGCTGTGCCATATTGTGTTAATTTAGTGTAGGCTAGTTGCCCAAACATTCATTGTGTCAATGTTGCTTTCCTATTATCTGACTTGGCCAATGATAGCAATGCTAGTGTGTTAATTTGGTGCAGGCTGCTGAAGATAAGAAGACAAACTCTAAAAACAGCAAGGCAACCCCATTGTTTCTTTCCAATAAATCTAGGCCAGGTAATATGGCAATAACTCATGATTAATCTGTTTGGTTCCCCTCCTAATTTATGTTATGATGTAGTGGTCGAGACACTCTCCACTATCAATAATACAAGCCTGCCAAAATCGCCATCTGAATCTGTTCAGTATCCTCTATCTCGAATGTAATGGAATAAATGTATGTTTGTGAACCAATTAATGGATGAAGCAATGATGGAAATGGTGGAGGAATCAGAGGTGCAGAGTCGTGTGACACAACAACTGATCAATGTTTTCAGAGACAGTGTAGCAAAGCAGCAAGAACTTGCCCACATGCTTATGGGCGTCATCCGTGCTGAGGTTGCAGATTGTGACGCTGTAGATCATTGGGTTCTTCTCATTTATTTGCACTAGCATCAATATTTGATTGCCCAGTGGATGTAATTTCTTGTATTATATGCTGGATGTGCAACGTTTTTCCCTGTATATCGTACCTTTGCTTGATCGGTTTTGGTCCTGTGCATAATTGCTCATCGTAATGGGCTCAAATTATCTTATTTGGCCTAAAGACATGTACGAACTTTAGTGGGCCCATTAAGTTAATGGGTCGTTACTAGGCTGAAAGTTAATGGTCGGCCCTCTTACCTCCCGGCTCGTTAACAGGCCGACATCGAAGCGGGCAATAGGTGGGCCCAATTGATTTCACGGGCCATTAACAGGCCGTTACTAAGTTTGGGCTACATATGTCCCAACTATATTGTAGGCCTTTAGCAGGCCGGAAGAGAGAGCGGGCTTGTACTGGACCATGAAGAGCATGGGCCGCTAAGAGGCCGAAAGTCAGGTCGTACTGTAAATGGCCAACTGTGTTGTGGGCCTTTAGCAGGCCAAAAGAGAAACCGGGCTGGTATTGGACCATGAAGGGCATGTGCCGTTAAAAGGGCAAAACTAAGGTCCGACTACAAATGGCCCAACTCATTTATGGTTCGTTAACATGCCGAAAGTGACACAGGGCCGGGAATTGGCCCAACACTTAAATGGGTCGCTAAAAGGCCAAAACTTAGGTCCAACTGCAAATGGCCCAACTGATTTATGGGCCGTCAACAGGCTGAAAGAGACACCGGGCCGAAAACTTGCCCAACACTTAAATGGGCCGCTAAAAGGCCGAAACTCAGGTCCGACTACAAATGGCCCATCTGATTTTTGGGGCGTCAACAGGCTGAAAGACACACCTTGCCGGAAATTAGCCCAACATTTAAATGGGTCGCTAAAAGGCCGAAAGATGTACATCCTGAAAATTGGCCCATCCATTGAATGGGCCGTTAACAGGCCAAAATCTCATCGGGCCGATATTGAGCCCAAATATATAGCGAGCTATTAACAGGCTTGAACTGATGATGGGCTGCAATGGTGTCATATCTTTAACGGGCCATTGACAGGCCGAATTGGCACATCTCGTGTGGGCCATGGGCTTAAATGGACCAGACACAAGTAGGCCTTATATGGGTCGACCTGCTAATTTTTACTGGGCCGGCCTTTTTCACCGGAATGGGCCACTGTTGGGCCGTGCCACCTGTCTACCTATCATAGGCACCTCCTGTCCAATGAGTGGATGACATCTGTCCCAACGGTGAGGCAACACGTGTTTCCTCCGGCCAATGATGATTTTACACGTAGAAAATCCCCATTGGTCCGGGCTGTTAACGGGTTATCGGATCCAAAACCGAACCCCGATAGCTTAACGGCGTTCCGTTATGGTGGATGCCACGTGTTGGTCACCCTTGATGAAAGCACTTCTATGACGCGTGATTTATCGTCATGGAAGTGGACACTTCCGTGATGATAATTTTGGTAATGTCATGGAACACTTCTACGACAGCACAGGTATGACTATCTTGATTCTGTCATAAAATCGTCATGGATGTACATGCATGACAAAAAATGCGACCTACTATGACAAAAACGTATCATCACGGAAGTGTATTTTTTTGTAGTGGTTGGGCTATAAAGATACAAGACAGAAGACTTCTCCCGTGTCAGGATGGGACTCTCCTTTGCGTGGATGGCAAGATTGGTGATTCGGATATATAGATTCCTTTCTCTGTAACCGACTTTGTATAACCCTAGGCCCCTCCGGTGTCTATATAAACCGGAGGGTTTAGTCCGTAGAGGCAATCACAATCATAATCATATAGGCTAGACTCCTAGGCTTTTAGCCATTACGATCTCGCGGTGCATCAACTCTTGTAATACTCATATTCATCAAGATCAATCAAGCAGGAAGTAGGGTATTACCTCCATAGAGAGGGGATGAACCTAGGTAAACACCATGTCCCCCGCCTCCTGTTACCATTAGCCTTAGACGCACAGTTCGGGACCCCCTACCTGAGATCCGTCGGTTTTGACACCGACAAGTGTCTTGTTGGAGATATGCCCTAGAGGCAATCATGTATGATGATATTTCCTATGTGTTTATGAATTAAGATAGCCCTTGGACATTATCAATGATGTGTATCAGCAAGTATGTGACTTGTTTGTGGGACTATGCATTGTATGCACTACAAAAAAAATACACTTCCATGATGATACGTGTTTGTCAAAGTAGGACGCGTTTTTTGTCATGCATGTACATCCATGACAAATTTATGACAGAATCAAGATAGCCATACCTGTGCTGTCATAGAATTGTTCCATGACATTACGAAAATTATCATTACGGAAGTGCCCACTTCCATGACGATAAATCGCGCGTCACAGAAGTGCTTTCGTCAAGGATGACCGACACATGGCATCCACCGTAACGGAATGCCGTTAAGCTATCGGGTCGGGTTTTGGATCCGATAGCCCGTTAACAGCCCCGACCAATGGGGATTTTCCACGTGTAAAATCATCATTGGCTGGAGGAAGCACGTGTCGGCTCACCGTTGGGACAAATGTCATCCACTCATTGGACAGAAGGCGCCTATGATACGTCAACACGTGGCACGACCCAACAGAGGCCCATTGCTATGAAAAGGTCGGCCCGTTTGACTTGGTCAAAAGGTGGCAAGCTGGCCCATGGAAAGCCTGTTAACGGCCTGTTCGCATATAGCCCATTTATAGCCCGCTAACCCAAAGCCCGTTACGACCTATTCGAATTAGGCATAGTAGCGTCATCTGGGCCATCTTCCAGCCCGTTTTCACTTCTGACCCATGTATGGCCCATGACGTCTTTCGTCCCATGTGAGGCCCTATGTAACTCTTGGCCTATTAACGGCTCGTGGTGAAACTGGCCCGTAATGAACAGTGTATCACTTTACACCCATTAACGACCCGTGGTGAAACTGGCCCGTATAGAATGGTGTATCACTTTATACCCATTAACGGCCCGTTATTCCGTTGGGACGTTTCCAGCCCATGTTATCTTTCAGCCTTCTCAGGCCCATTTATTCTTGGGCTCATTTCCAGCATTCGTTTAGTTACGGCCCGTTACTGTCATTTTCTGCTTGTGGGCCAAATTCAGCCTGTGGTTACAGTCGGCCCATTTGTGGTCCGTTAATACGTTGGGCCGTTTTCATAGCATCATCAAATATGGCCCATTAACGATGGCCCGTTATGGTCGGCCCATGAATGGGCGATTCCAACTCTAGCCCATTTACGGCCAGAGTGCGGTCTATTTGGCCCATGTTTGGCCAATCGATCATACGGCCCGTATAAGGCCCATTGATGATACAACCTGTAGAACTCCCATTGTTTCTACGGCCCGTAGAAGGCCCATTGTTTCTATGGACCGTAGAAGGCCCACTGTTTCTATGACCCATAGAAGGCCCACTGTTTCTACGGCCCGTAGGCCCAGTGTCACTACTGTGGCGTTTATTGTGGGCTAGTTTTAAAAAATAGGTTATTGCAGCCACTAGCAAACTGCAGAAAAAGAACTGCACTGACTACAAGCAAACAAATAAACAAGACAACAAGGAAATAAATAAGCAAGCAAATTACACTAGGCTATCACGGCTATTACACATATTACAGCCACTGGGCATCAAAGTTCGCCACCAGTGCAAATATAGGGAACACAACAGCATATAAACGCCATAGCAAAACAAGTCCAGAACTGAAACCACTTCAGAAGAGCTCAAGAAACAATATCCTCGGTACCCATAATGCTGGCAAGATGCTTAGCAAGCTTATTAACTTTCTCTTGTTTGGCGCTTAAGTCCTCCAGGGCTTGTTGTTGCACCAGAAAGTATGCATCTGAATTCTCCAGGGACTTCCTCAGTCCTTCGGCTTCCTGTTGCATAACATCTGATCGATGTCTTTCAACTTGAAGTTGAGACTCAAGAAGCCGAACTAATTCAGGCAATGAGTTCAAAGAGCTGGTGCCAGCAGTGGTAGCCAGTAACTCGAACACTACATCAAGACAGGACTTTGGGGTTGTCTTAGTGTCTTCAATATAGTTTTTATCAGCTTTCTTGGAGACCAATAGGGATGTCTCACTATATTGAACCTTATCTACATTACTTCCTTTACCATTGCATAACAGGGTACTCTTCTCCAATATTTTATCCACGTTCTATAAGAGAAACAAACAAACACATCTCAGGTTTACAATGTAGTATATGCAACTCATTTTGGTAAACCAGTTCAGTAGTAAGGTGGACAGGATAACAGCATGAAACAAACATATATGTATGTAGTATGGTCACTGTATGATCTATATCATTCTAGTTTATGCTGCCAAATCAAGATAGATATAGTTCGAATCATATCTATTTAAGACAAAGCAGCATAGACAGAATATAAGTGTGGGAAACTACATAGCAATAACAACACTTTTAATGTGCACGGCATGAGAACATAACTGTTTATTCAATTGAAACTGAAATCAACAAAGAGCAAGTTACAACAGCAAACAGCCAAACACCTTGAAGAAACAGGTTTAAAACATACTTGTTGCGCCATTGGAGTTTTAATTGCATCCTTCAAATTTGAAATTGGTTGGTATCAGTAAATACAGTGATGCAAGAGCAAAGTAGTATGAACCATAGCTACGGAACCTGACCTGAGAACAATTCTTCTTCTGCTTTAAGCGTTGACTTCGGGTTCGGAGTGGTGGCCCTCGTGATTTGGGCACTGTAGTTGCCTTACTAACTGCTCGTGTTTGGGTGCTCTGTGGTGGAGACGGTGTTGTGTCAACGGGAACTAGGTGTCTATCTGCTGGGGTTGGGGTTAGAAGGGGTGTAGCTGGTTCTCTATCCAACTGGGTAGGGGTACAATCTGCATGAGTGTGGGTTATGTGTGGTAGGGCTGGTTCTTGGGCAAGTACAACCGTGGTTCTATCTGCATCGACAGGTAGCACGATCTTTTCTGAAGACCGTGTTTTTACTCCCACAGATACTGCCATCACTCCCTCCAATTGAAATGTCTGATAAACAAGAAAAGTAATTGAATGTACAGACATTGTAATATAGACAGGTGCAATGGATAGTAGGGAAGAAAACAGGGCATGAAATAATTCACATTTATGTTGTCTAAGCAAACAGAATAGCAGGACATAATTTCACATATATGATGGCTAATTAAACAGGATAGCATGACACAATTTCACATGTATGATGGCTAACTAAACAGGATAGAATGACATACTTCAAAATATGATGACTATGTAAACAGGATGACATGATATAACTATACGATGTGTCTATTAAAGTGGTTGGCATGCCATAAATCACAAACATGCCGTCGATGGAAACATGATGGCATGATATAATTCACGGATAGAATGACATAATTTAAAATATGATGACTATGTAAACATGATGAGATGATATAACTATATTATGTCTTTAGAAAATGGGTTGGCATGCCATGATTCAGATACATGCTATCTATGTGAACATCATGGCATGACATAATTCAAATATATGATTTATATACTAAGGAAGTGAGCAGAGGGCAATCGCATATATGATGTGTCAACTAAGGAGATGGCATTCAATATTGTGTATATGATGTAAAAACTAAGCATTGCAATATAACATATGCATTATATGAGTAATATAACCCTGCCAAGTTTGAGCATACACCTCAGGGGGATAATAGGACTGGTCATCTGCCTCTGAATCCTCCTCTGAAGAGCTATCTGTAACCAGCAAGATATCTGCTTCAGCGGGTAGCATTGTCTGCTCTGAAGACCTTGTTTTCACTCCAGATTTCTCCATCACCAATTCAAATGGCTGATGCACAGGAAGAGTAGTTGAATATACAAACATTGTCGACAAAAGCAATGAGAAATACAAAAAAAGGACGGCATGATATAATTCACATATATGACGCTTGCCTAAACAGCATGGCATTGCATAATTCACATACATAATGCCTTGCAACAAGATAACATTGCATAATTCACATATATAATGTCTTGCAACAAGATGGCATTGCATAATTCACATATATGGTAATTAGACACTAAAGAGGTGGCATTCACACAAAGCATGTCTAAACTAAGCAAATGACATAGCAATGCAAGATACCATACGCACGATATGAGCAACATAACCCTGCCAAGTTAGGGCATGCACCTCGAGGGGGAAATATGACTGGTCATCTGTCTCTGAATCCTCCTCTGAGGAGCTATCGGTAACCAGCAAGACATGCGCTTCGTCAGATAGCATTGTCTGCTCTGAAGACCTTGTTTCCACTCCAGATTTTTCCATGACCGTGTCAAATGGCTGATGCACAGGAAGAGTAATTGAATGTAGTAAAATTGTTGACAAATTTAACACGTAATAAAAAATGATGGCATGATATAATTTACATATAAGATGACTGGCTAACCAGGGTGGCATTGCAAAATTCACATATATGATGCCTGGCTAGACAAGATGGCATTGCATGATTCACATATACGATAAAGAAACTAAACAGATGGCATTGACACAAAGCATGTCTAAACTAAGCAGATGACATCTTTAATGTATACAGTAAGCAATGCAAGGCACCATATGCATGATATTACCAACATCAGCATGCCAAGTTAGAGCGAAGACCTCATGGGGTAAATAGGAGTGGTCTTCTCCTTCTGAATCCCCCTCGGAGCAGTTATCTTCCTCTTGATTACGATTCGAAATGGGTGGAGGGGGGCTGCCTTCGCGCCCACCATGGAACGACGTCTGCATGAAATTTTATTGCCACGCAAGGCTCGTCTCTTTTGCTCTACATGATCAGTTCCATTGTGTATAATAACTGGCATGCATAGGAATAAAACATAGTGAGATTATGTAAGGAGTGCATGCACAAATCCAGAGTGATGGTAGCAAACTGTGGATAGACCCAAAACCAATGATAGCAGGCAGATAATAGCTTTAGTTAAAAAAATACAGATAATGTCTCCTTTAATGTTTGTTTGCTCCCAACATGAAACTCATAGTAGACACCGGAGATTAACCAGATAGTAGACAGATAGTACTGATTGCTGCCCCAATATGTACCCCACAACCATTTAAAAACTCAAGTTTCAGCATTAGTTTGGACCTGACTCAGAGTATAATAGGTGAACACGATGATAATGTAGCATGTCATCATATTAAGCGACGCATAACGTAAGCAGACATGGAAGAGTGTGACCTCTCTTGCGGACCCATGTAGTCCTCAAGGTCATCTGCTCAGTTGATGATGGTAATGCAGTTGTCATGGCTGCCGGCGGCGGGGAATAAGATCTGAGGCTGTGAAAGACAATCTGGAGAGCGGATCCCTACTGTGGTGAACCCTTCCATTGTTGGAGCAGCTGAGCTGGGGTGGAACACAGCGCCGCAGGAGCAGGACAAACCACACAAGGTTTTCTTTGACACATATCTGTAACATAAGTAATTGAGTAAGGGCTTGTTTGAATTTGAGGATTCTAACAATGCAGGGATAGGAAATAGACAGGGATAGGATAGGAATGCGCGTGCAAAACAGAGAATTTAAAAACACAGGATTTCTGCCAATATGGGTGTTTGATTCACAACAATTGGAAGATCACAGGATGCAAAAAAGCATGGTGAGATTAAGTCAAACCACAAGAAAATGTACGGTTATAATGCTATTATGCTACTATCTCTTAGTCTTGTGCTTGATGAATAGGAATATGAAAAGGAGGAGAAGTGGAAATTAGAATTCCTATGGTTTTTCTTTCAAGGAGACACTAAAGGAACAAATCCTACAGTTTTCCTTTGCTCCATTCCTTTGCACCAAATTCATGAAAAGTAGTACCATAGGAAACTTTCCAATTCCTATGTTTTTCATTCACTTTTCCTTTCAAGCACTGGCAATTCTAGTAGGCAGGCTTGAGCAAGGAAAATCCTACACTAAAAAATGTTTTTGTGCTACTTCTATTACTTTGAGCCCAGGCCACTGCCATACTAGCTCAACTCCCAGGCCCATCGACAAATGCACAGCTCAAACGCGCAGAGATAAATAATGATGGCGTTCAAGAGAGTCCATCACGGATAGCTAAGTTGCCTGGTACCTCACTGCTTGTCATATAGTAGGATAAAATAATCGTATTTCCCGTTACTATGAGTGCTCAGTGGACAATATATATGTATAACATGTAGAGTAAAAAAGAGATGCAACAAGTGTACAACCTCTTTGGCGAAGCCATGTCGATCTTAGCGTGATTGGGTTGGCCGGTGAGGATGCTCCGGCTAACTTTGCTGTCGGAGGAGGGGAAGAAGATCTTAGGCATCTGGAGATGGAGCCCGAGGTACTGCTCCGCTATGATGGAGGGTTTCATCGTTGGAGCAGCTCCAGTGAGTTGGACGACGCCGAGGCTGAAGCAGGACAAGAGAGACAACAAACAACGTTAACCTAAGTGGAATTCTAATAGCATCTCCAATACATGACGTAAAATACATAATCACAAAGTGCTAGATGTAAAATACATCAGCCGCTCATCTCTGAACTTAACTGTCGAAACTTAACTTAACTGTCGAAACTGAACTTAACTGTCGAGACTGAACTTAACTATCGAAACTGAATTTTGCTATCGAAACAGCACACACTAGCAAGGTGAGGCTACACGTCGGTCGACTGACTTTTTCATCTCTGGTCAGTCGATTTTGCAGCCGTTGGATACGAAATCAAGGGCCTACGGTTCATCTTGAACCTCCACCCCCCTGAGCCGCCAGCCACCACCGGCCAAACAGCAGCCCCCCGTCGCCCCGAAAACACTCCCCTCCACCGGTCTGCCGTCGCCCCGGCCATCCCTCTAGGCCCCCCTGTGCCGAGCTTTTTCTCCGGCGATCCCCATGCCACCGCCCCGCCAACGCCCCACCACCGTCGGCGACCACCGCCCCCATCCTGAACCCTAAGATAGATAGTGGGGTACCTCTCCGGCGAGCCCCCCTCCCTGCTGCGGCTGGTTCATCCTTCACCCCGACGAGCCCACCCCTTGAAAATCGACTGACCCAAAAGTTGATTCAGTCGACTGAAGTGTAGCCAAATCGGAGCAGCATCCCAAGCAAGAACAAGAGCGATAGCAGCAGCGCGAGCAAGAGCAATAGCAAGAGCAGACTAGGCAGGGGACCAAGAGCAAGAGCAGAGCAGCAGCGCGAGCGAGAGCTAAAGCAGCAGCAGCTCCTACTGATGTGGACGTCGCCGCCGAGGGAGCAACGCCATGGAGGAAGTGGCCGGCGACGCCGCCGTGGATGGAGCCGCGCCATGTCGGCTCGGGACCGAGCGCCGGCAGCACCGTGAGATCGAATCAAGAAGAAAATGCGGCGATTAGTGTACAACCTCTTTGGTGGCGCCGATTAGGCCGCAACTTCATCCGAGGAAACGGTGATGATGATGCTCTTCCGGTGGTGCAGGTGAAGACGGCGGTGTGGGAATGGAGGTGGCGCGAAAGACGAGGGGAACGTCGGGGAAGCTCCTTGGAGGTGGAGGACGGGGTGGCTGAACCGGCAGGACGATGAGATCGACGACGGATCCTCATCCGGTATGATGGATGAGGGACGTCGTGGTGTTGCTGTGGACGACGTCGTCGGGGAAGAGGCTCCAGCTGGGTGGCGGACGGAGCAGGGTGTGGGGTTTCGTCGCGGGTTTTCACAGCCTCGATGTACGAATGGGTGGGCGGATGGGATGGAAGTGGGGAACCATGGCTTAGAGACGCGCTTGTCCGAAATGTGGGGTAAGTTATGAAAGTACCCCCACCGATTTGAGGCGGTTCTTTCGGTTCAGGGGTACCACGGGCATTTCGCGTCTCTGGATTTCACAGGAGGTGGGAGTTTTCGCGCGCGTTGTAATTTCGGAATAGCAAGGCGCGGGTTGAGACGGAGGGAGTTGTCAGAGCACAACAAGACAAAGATATATCTTAAATATTTAGGGCTAACAAGGCGCGGGTTGAAGAGGCGGGAGTTTTGCAGCACGATAGACAGAGACGCCAGCTTGAATTTTCGGCATAACAAGGCGTGGCTTGAAATTTCGGAAGAACAAGCTTAACGTGTACCCAAAAAAAGACAATTTGCACCTCAACACGCACAACACACACACAAACACCATTTAGACTAGAGTAAGGTACACGTGCATTGCACGCATGAGATTTGGCAACCAAATTATGAATAAATACCACATTCTAGCATGCAAGCTTTGAGTCATATATGCATGATGTAGGTTTAATTCTTATAGTTCATTTCATTCAAAATCATCTAGTTTTTATAAGAAAGCTAATCTATTTTAAGATTCATGGAATTGTGCATTGTAAGACATAAAGTAAAAACAAATAATGGCAAATCATGTAGAAATACATTTGGGCAATTCTGATATGGAAGATTCTAGAACAAATAAGAAGTGCTTGTGTTTTGATGTTTGTGCATTATGCTTAAGTTCAACCATGGAGTCTTCTAGATTATACATGTGGCTAAATCTGGTGGAATCTAGATGATATCCAACGGCCAATAGTGCTCAAATTTGCCATCTTTGGACCATCGGATTCGCCTCATCCAACGACCATCTTTCAAAGTTAAAGTTACCCGCACACAATATAAAAAAATATAATATAATATATATAGGGGTATAGATATAGATATGTGATGCAAACGCCGCCCATCATCTCCAATTAGAATAGTGTGTCCATGCACGGATGCGACGTGGCCAAATGATGTCTGCCATTGGTATCTCAAATTCAAATCAGTCTGACCTTGTTCAATGTGTATACATTACAACATGCTCGTTTCCAAACCACACCGCGCAGATCTCCGTTATATTCACGCATGCATGGGTTTCAAACATCAGGATCTCTTGTTCAAATATTTGAATTCAACTTTACATTGATTATGACCTCACCTATTCTTTTACACCCACACAGTAGTCTTCTCTTTATAATTGTACCACTAACTTTCTCTCGTGCATGCATGCACACACACTACCAGTCGGCATATCCATCGCACGCATGCAATCTTTTTCTTCAGGTCGGTCTCCCATGAAGGCACACGCCCACACACATCCCCCTCTCCATCATATCGGGCATTCTTTATCTCTCATGCGTGCATGCGCAACGATCGATGTTCCTCTATGTATGTGTGTATATAGATAGGTCTTTCATAGTTTTCCACACAAACTGATCAATCGATATGTCCAGTGAGGTCTCACCCTCTTTCCCACGTCCACATTGATCAATCTATACCTCTATATAGGATTAACATATATAGCTAATACACCCACATTAATTATATATCCAACGTCCCCCTCTCATCATCCATGCCTTCCGCTTCATCTCTCAGACGCATGCACAATGGCGAAGACAGGGGGCAGTAAGGGCCCTGCCCCCCCCCAACATCACTATACATCGAGGCTAATATGAATGTGATCATTAGACAATTGCTACTAAAAAGGTTTAATTTCATGAATTGACCCTCCTCTTACAGGATTAGCAATGCTTGCCCCCCTAGCTCATTTATTTTTCATGGCTCCGCCACTGCGTGCAACAGCGCACGTGTTCGCCCCCTCTCTCTAAATATCGATCTCGCACTTGTGCATTCCTTCATAGTCTCCCTCCACTCGGCCCCTCGCACCATCTTCTAGCCCCCCACCGGATTTTGCCACATGTACAATCAAGCAGACTCCATGGTTGAACTTAAGCATAATGCACAAACCTCAAAACAACAGTGGTTCTCTTTTGTTCTAGAATCTTCCGTATCATAACTGCCCAAACTTTTTTTCTAGTTGAATTGCCATTATTTGTTTTTACTTTATGCTTTACAACGCACAATTCCATGAATCATAAAATAGATTAAGGGCTTCTTTGATTCAAATGATTCTCAGAGGAATTTTGGAGGATTCTAATCATTAGGAATTTTTCCTATCTTGGTTGTTTGATTCGTAGGATTGTAAACCATAGGATTTTTTCCATATGATTCATTTGCACTAGATTTCATAGGAAACATCCCATCTACTCAAACCTCTTTGAAAGAATTCTGCGTTTTTTCCATGCACAATCAAACACTCGTACAATCCTGTAGGATTCAAGACGACATTCCACTATAATCCCATGTTTTTCCTATTCCCGCGTTCTTAGATTTTTTATAAAAACTAAGAGGGTGCTTGGATCCAAGGGACTTATTTTAGTCTGACTAAAAATAGTCTCTTTAAGAGACTAAAGTTCCAAGCACCCCTGACTAAAGAGGAGCTAAAACTAGTCTTGAGACTAATTTTTTTTAGTCAAGGGTACCCCTACTAAAATGTGGATTAGTCCTCTCTCTCCTCATTTAACTCCTCTCCTTTAACACGGGCGAGTTCTAGATTGGAGGGTTTGGAGGATAATAAATGCTCATTAACTTGATTTTAGTCTCCTTAGTATTTGGATCCAAGCATGGATGAGGCTAGCATGTTTTAGTCTCACTACTTTTAGTCATGGGACTAAAACGTATCCAAGCACCCTCTAATTGATTTTGAATGAGATGAACTATAAGAATTAAACAAAGGGCTACATCAGGCATATATGACTCTGAGCTTACATGCTATAGTGTGGTATTTATTCATAATTTGGTTGCAAAATCTGATGCGTGCAATGCATGTGTCCTTACTTGTACTTCGAGTATGTGCAAAACACGTAAATTAGAATACCAATGGACGCTACACAGTGTCTCTCTTATAGTTCATGAAGCCACGTGGCACATGTGGAGGCGTTGTCGCGACCTCCTTGCGTGGATTGATCACAGTGACGTGCTACTGGTTCCAGAAGAATGTACTCGTCCTCCCTGAGCCATACTGGCGGTACATGCACGAAGCGAAGATGTTCACGCACGCCACGCACGCACACATTCCCTCGCACGCAACGCGGGTACACAGGCGGACGTAATTTTGTACCAAGATCCACCCCATGTGATAATTTGACGCGTGTAAAGTCGTTCACTTCATTGATGGTCAATTAATACAGCGCATGCAAATTGAGTGGACGTGAGGGCGGAAGAAAGACATTATTACTCCACTGCGCGCATGCGAGTAGTTAAATCGTGGGTTTCTAAGTAGTACTTCCATTGGTCTCCCTCGTATTTTGTGCCAATTTTTGATAGTAACATAATATTTACGCATTTGAGCAGTGTACTACTTGATATTTATGTTCCGCTAAACTCATCGGGAGCCGTTTCGGGCCTCGAAACCAAAACCTTCAATTAATCTTTACCTTATTCCCATCACATTCGAAAGCCTGCTCACACCTACTAGTACGTACCAATCCTGAATGTGTTCCCACTATGCAGGTATTAGTACTAGTGCTAGTACTTTGGTTATAAAAAGGGGAACTACCTAACCGAAAATTACTCTACCTTTCCTCCTCATAAGTGCTTCTTCTTCGTCCATCGTTGCCATGGCCAGTGAGCAGAGCTCTAGGTCGAGAACTACTCGTAACAAGGGAGCGGCAACCAAGGTTGCGGAAAAAAAGAGGGCTCACCGCCACGCAGAGACCTCGAAAGATCTCTCACGGGCAGGCGATGGCTCCCAGGAGCGCCCTAGCCGCGGAGGCGAACATGCCGAGCCGGTGGAGCTGGAGTCGTTATCCCTCGACGGCATGCCCGATCAGCTCAATAAGCACCTCAATAAGCAGAAGGAGTTCATCCAAGGCTTGATGGAGTTGCAGAAAGAGAGCCTCGACGACATGCCCGCTGAGCTCAATCAGCAGGGGGAGTTGACTGCCGGCTTGGTGATGCTGCTGAAGAAGAGCAATGCCTCGGTGAAGAAGGCGACCGGCGAAATCCCGCGACTTCAGGAGGACAAGGCGAAGCTCTGCCACGAGATCGACCTGTTGAAGGAGAAGAACGCTGGCTGGAAGAAGCTGCATGAGAATAGCAGTTCCTTGATGAAGATGATGTAGGCCCTCGTCATGGAGCAGAAGGAGGAGTTGGCGAGGCTCCGCATCGAGCACCCGGCTGCTGTCAAGGTACGTAATGCGGCCGTGGAACAGATGATGAAGGCTCGCGTCGAGAAATCCCGCGTCATGGACAGAATGAAGAAGATGGCGGAGGAGACGCGCAAGGATATGGAGGTCGTGGAGGCGATGAAGAAGCAGTTACGACTCCGCGGCGAATTAGATCATTTGGGGTGATAATCTTCCTTCTTCTTTTGCTGATGTGTTTCATCTTTTGCTTCGGGTGTTTCGCCGCACGTGTCATGTTTTCTGCGAGGCATGAATAGAACAATGGTTTTTTTTGAGGGAATGAATAGAACAATGCTAACAATGAGATGACTAGCAAATTAGATCATTTTTTCGCCATATGGCACTGGGCTACCGTGTTTCGTGCTCCTCCGTCGCAGTACTACTCCAGTGGAAAACTTGAGTATACCGCACGGTTCTTTGCTCCTCCTCGATCAGGTCGTCGGCACATTTATACGAGCAGTCAAATCACAATGCCCCGCCTTCCAGCAGTAATGAGCCGTCAAATCACAAAGGCCCTCGCCTCCCGTGAAACCGACCAAGCTAGACTGCCCCGCCCTCTAGCCTTTTAAAAAATGTATACTTTTGTACAGCAGTAGTATCGATGGATTGCGCCATGGAGCAAAACATGAAATTAATAAAAAAGGTGGTACATATAGAGAGCGCTAGTCGCCAAATTATGCATGTAGTACTATTAAAAAGGCTATTCACAATAATGGTGTCCAGCACAACCCCCCACTCAAATAAAACTAAGCACCCTGGAATTCTTTGACAAAACTAAGCACCCTGGAATTCTTTGACAAAACTAAGCACCCTAAAATTCTTTGACAACTAAACTGCTGGCTATATGATGTTGGCCATATATATTGTACGTATATAATGTGAAGAAACGAGTGGTAGTACTATACCAACTAAAATATGAAATGTAAGAAATACTAGTATGTACGTACTGAAGAGTTAAAGTAACAAGAAGAAACATAGCATAGTTCTGCTGGGGGCTCAGCAGAAGACACCCCTCAAATTAAATTAAGCACACCTGAAATTAAACTTTGCAACTATCCCGGTAGACACTATATTAGAACCACCATGAGCAACGACACTGCCACCTTACTCGGAGTCCTCGTCCATGTCCTCGACTTCGTCCTTGTCCCTCTTCCTCTTGGCCGATACTTCTTTGGTTGAACCGCCAACTTGGTTGTTGCTCTTCATCCAACCCTTTTAGATATTGAAACAAAGGTAGCCATCCATTGCAGCATAGTGGATGTGGTCTATATCTAGTACATTCTGCTGCCATGCATGACGGTGAAATGTGTATGGAGGTTTCTCCAGTTTACTGTATGAAAGATGAACCATGGCTCCTACCAGGGTCAACATTGAAGGCTGACGAGAGGACACCAGCCGATTCTTTTGGAGGTCGAAGGTGTTGCCTACAACGAGGCCTATCCGGCGCAGGACTTCTTTTTCGTTACCAAAGTCTACAATAACAAATTTGACTAGGTTTCTCTCGATGAAGTCCTTAAAATCCTAGCACTCAACGTGGGCATGGCATATGTGGTAGACCAAGCATAAGTCATGCACGCAAACCTGGATCACAGCGGGCTTCTTCCTCTCTTCGTCCTTTAGATCCTTCTCTTGTCCCACGACTGTGGTGTACTCAACATCTAGCCCAGCGACCCACTCATCATCTGAGTCTTCGAACATGCGTCTGAAGCGAGAAAGGCATCCTTTCACCGTCGCGGAAGAACATGTGTAGATGACGTCGAACTCATCGCCGGTGATGGTTCTAACCTTGTACTCACCGCCGATCGGGGAGATTTGGGACGCCATGGATTTGGGAGGAGGGTTAGGATTAGTGGAACTGCCGTAATGTGAATGGACGGGGCGACTAGGAGCGAATCACCGTAGAATTACAGGACGTGTGGGGACGATTAGGAGCGAACTGCCAGCGTGTGAACAGCAGGGTAGTGGCTTTCCATTCTCCCATGATACGGGCTTCTGAGAGCCCTTGGATCTGAGATCGAACGGTTGCATGGCGTGATTCTAGACTATGGGTGAATATCCTATCCTCAAGGGTTATTCTGCAAATTTTCAGCAACTTAGCATGCGACTGTTTGATCTCAGATCCAAGGGCTGCCAGCAGCCCGTATCATGGTCGTGCCTACCACGACCGTCGCGTCGCTCGCGCGGTCGCGCCCTTGGAGATTTAACACGGTGCATTAGGCTATCTGATGTTGGCATGTCATACATAGTCATCACTTAGTCACTCATACTACAACAAGGTTGGCTATAAGGTTGGCTATAAGTGTATTTTTTTACTCCTCTCTATCTCTTTCTTCGTACTCCCCCCGTCCCATAAAATAAGAAAGTTTTTGACACTAGTGTAGTGCCAAAAACGTTCTTATATTATGGGACATAGGGAGTACTAGTATTTATTGCATTTGCCAAGGAGTGACATCTTCCAATGAAATGGTGTTGCTAAGTTTGCTTCATTTAATTAGCTATAGACTCAAAATTGTCTTTTCACCTAGGTACACGTGCTTAGGACCGTTTCTTCCTTGGGTCACCAAACTAATCTCTTTCTTCTTGATTAACTTGCCACATCAGACTTTATGCCTATGTGGCAAGCTTAAGCACCTGTGGGAGAAAGTAAGGTGCCTGTCCGTTGCACGGAAGAGTGAAATGCATTGATCGGGGTGTTGTTTATTTTCACAAAGGATGTGCGGGTCATCTCATGTGTAACATGTATCGATAGGTTTCTTCGGATATTATTTCATCTCTACAGCTCAGAAACATCCGGGTGAAATAGATAAAAAAAATATCTTGTACAAACAAAAGCGTTCAACTGTTCAACCTGCATCCAAAACTTGTGAAGAAATAACTCTTATTGTGCTTTGCAGGAAATGGTTCATCATAAGTCTTTCACCGGTACTGTAGTAAAAATTCATACATGGAAGATTCTAGACTAAACCATAAATGGATACACTTTTATTCATGCGCGATACTCCAATAGAGCAAGATCATGCATGGAAGTCTCCACATGCTTAGACAGCGGATTACATTGAGCGAAGACTAATGATCAACATTTAACTTAGTAATGCATATGTCCAGGTGAACCTCCTTGGAGTCCCCATGCACATTGTTGGGGGTCAAATAATACTATGTGTCTTCCAGGTCCACATTGGCAGGAAGGTCCCAGCTCGGCGGAGTCCAAGTCAGCTTGACGTAGCCAGTGTCACCGCCCACGGACCTCCAAGGGGTAGTAATAGTGAGCACGCACCCGTACACCGGCCTCGTGTCAGTGTCAGTGTCAGCGTCAGCGGTGTCGCCCCTGACGCACACTACAGAGATGTGGCGGCGGCCTGCGTGGGCCTCGCCGGTGGCCACGATCAAGAGGAAGACGCTGCCGTCCTCCTCTGAGACTAGCAGGCGGCGTTGATCCTCCAGCGACTCCAGCATGGTGAACGGGTAGCACGTCTCGTACTTGATGTTCTTTGCCAAGGGCCAGTAGTGATTGCCACACGCCTGCATCAGGTGATGCACGATGTCCGCCGGCGAGCCCCAAAATGGCACCGGGCACTCATAGCAGTAGACGAAGGGCTCCTTGGAGGCATCGACTAGGCTGTCCATGAAACGGGAGTGGCTGTAGGGAACGTTCCGCCAGTTGAATATATGAGCAAGTTACTACAAAATAAATCATGACGGCTATAACAGAGATTAAACTAATCATGCGGACTAGCATAGTAGATGAACAGATCGAGTCTAGGACACAGACTAGAAACATGAATTCTACCACGATTTTGAACAGGAAGGACAGAAACACATATGGTGCAACGGGAGCAGCACCATTGGCGTTGAGGTTGTCGCCCATGTCATTGAGGAAGAGGTTGCCGAGGTCGAGGAAGAAGTCGTCCTCGGTGAAGTCGTGGCTGCTAGCAGTCGCGAGAGTGCGCTTCCCAAATGTCAACAGCGCCCGCCGAATGGAGCGCAGGAGGGAGTGGCTGTAGGGGACGTTGCGGCCGCCGAATGGAGCGCAGGAGTAGCCCACGAAGCAGTAGATGGTGCTCCTCCCTAGTCTCTATTCTTATCTCTATCTCTACCACTCTTGTTTGTTTTTTATAATATACTAGTTGTAGTTGCCAAATCGAATAGTACTGCGATGTCCACTGCACGCCCAGATGAACATGCCTCCTCGCCTCCATTAAACCCGCATGCAAACCGAGAAACCACTCCGGCCCGCGGGAGGAAATTTGTCGGTTGCCGCGGGAGGGTTATTCTGCAAATTTTCAGTAACTTAGCATGCAACCGTTTGATCTCGGATCCAAGGGCTGCCAGCACCCCGTATCATGGTTGCAGCTACCACGACCGTCGCGTCGCACGCGCGGTCGCGCCCTTGGAGATTTAACATGGTGTGTTAGGCTATCTGATGTTGGCATGTCATACATAGTCATCACTTAGTCACTCATACTACAACAAGGTTAGCTATAAGGTTGGCTATAAGTGTATATTTTTTTTACTCCTCTCTATCTATTTCTTCGTACTCCCTCTGTCCCATAATATAAGAACATTTTTGACACTAGTGTAGTGCCAAAAATGTTCTTATATTATGGGACACAGGGAGTACTAGTATTTATTGCATTTGCCAAGGAGTGACCTCTTCCAATGAAATGGTGTTGCTAAGTTTGCTTCATTTAATTAGCTATAGACTCAAAATTGTCTTTTTCACCTAGGTACACGCGCTTAGCACCGTTTCTTCCTTGGGTCACCAAACTAGTCTATCTCTTCTTGATTAACTTGCCACATCAGACTTTATGCCTATGTGGCAAGCTTAAGCACCTGTAGGAGCAAGTAAGCACAATAGTGCGCTTTACATGGCATTTTTGCATATGTGGAGGAAAGAGAGGCAAGGAAAAAGTGGAGAAGTGGGCTCTCATGAAAGTGCCAGCCTCTACTACATGGTGGATCATTGGGAGAGGCACCTGTATGGAGGTGGTCAGGAATCAGGAGACTCACGCCGGTCATAGCACCGCAGTTAAAATGATAATGGCAAGTCAAATCACGGGGCCCCACTTATCCAGCAGTAACTCACTGTCAAATCAGACAGCCCTACGTTTGCAGCAGCCTACTCCCTCGTCTTCTCGCGTCTCTGTCGAACCGACTAGGCAGAACTGCCCCGCCGCCTACCGCGCAAGAAAAGCCCCGCCCTCGACTTTTAAATAGTATACAGTATACTAATTTTGTATCCATGGATTGCACCCGCGCCATGGAGCAAAGCGTCTAGAAAACGGCGGTACACATGTACGGAGTATATAGCACGCCCGTCGCGTTCGCGTGCACCCCAGACGGTCGGTCGGTCTGGCACGCTGCTCTCCGAAAGGAACGTGCGTCATATTGCGTTCACACACACATGTGGGACGGCAATTGAGTAGGCACACTCCCCGGCCCCGCAAGTCAGGTGACTTAATAGAAGAGGGAGACGAGCGATAGTACTAGAGAAGTGTTGTACTACGTTGGTGCCTGGACGATCCCTGCAAGACACGGAAGATCAGTTCGTCCATGCATGTGACCAGACTCTAGTAGACACGCCTGGATTGGCTATCATCTACATATCGTGCAGGTTGTGTTGTACATGGCTGTAGTTGTGGTGAGAAATCTAAAAAAGGTTTCTTGTCATCTTGCAAAATTAGGTGTCATGTGCTTCGGATCACTGCGAGGGTTAAACAGCGACAACTGAGTTGGGCTAGTCATTGGGGGCACATGCCGAACAGTGACTACTTGGCTGCCATCTAGGTCAAGCCGGCTATGTAATTAGGACATCTATCGACGGACCCCTTTTCTACGAGTTTATCTTTAATTTGAGCTTTGTTCCTCGTCTAGTTTGTCCATCGGGATTCATGTTGTCTCCTTTGGGCAGTGAGGTTATGATTTCTTGTCATGTGGCATTTTTTCGTGTTATATGTTATAATCCGGCGCTTCAAATCAAAATGATGAAAACTATGCCTCCGGGCCACGTGCATGAAGACTTCTCGACAGTCATTGACGAGGTCAAGCCAGCTCCGGTAGACAAAAGAAAACTAGTACTACTCCACTATATAGGCAGGAGCCTCTGCGCTTGCTTGCTAGTGTTACTCTCTTCACACTGTCTCGGCCTCTCCAAATCTAAACATGATAGCGGTGGCCACTCTCTCTCTCTCTCTCTCTCTCTCTCTCTCTCTCTCTCTCTCTCTCTCTCTCTCTCTCTCTCTCTCTCTGCGCACCGCTGGTCACAGATCCAGCTGGATCCTCTCCGCCGGGGAAGGTCAGAAGGTGCAACGTTCACGCGGTCGTCCTCGGCAACGGCTCTTACCCACTGCTGGGCGCGTCCCGATCAGCCTTCCTTGGCGTTCTCTCCCAAGCACCGCTGGCAAGGGAGGGCCTCCGACCCCTTCTTCCTCGCTGCCGTAGTGTGGGCAGATCCGGCCTCCCGCCGCCCACCTAGCAACATCCCGACGACCATCAGGTATAACTTCCTTCGAAATCGGCCTTGCTCTACTTCCCGAGCTCCTGACGTCGCTGCATTTGTATCCTTTACTATTTCTCAGGCCCCCTCGTAGATAGGATTGATCGGCTGTTCGAAAACCACCTAATTTTTTTACGTTTAAGAGGTAAAACTAGTTCATGCACTCGAATCTAGTACTACTTGGTTCAAACAAGGAAGAAAGGGGGTGGGGGTGGGGGAGGATTTGTTACCTGAATCTAGGACTTGGTCAAAAGAGGAAACAATTGGGGTGAAAAGTAGCAGAGACTGGCTATCCAACTGGTCTCTAGGTCTAATAGGGAAATAAAGGGAAACGCAGTACAAACTCAATATAAACCCGATCTATTGGTTGAAAAAGGAAAGAAAGTGGGGACTGGGGGACAAGTCAATAGAATAAGTCCAGCACTAGATTTGCTAGCCTCACACAGTATAAGGTGGCTATACCGAACAAAAATGGGACCAACCCAGATATCCGCTCCTGATGTTTGTTGCCCCGAGCCACACTTATGTAATGCCACTGGTAAAATGTAGCAGTCGCACTGTTAAAAGTAAGGAGATGTTAAAACAATGTTGTTTTCAATGTAATGCCTCCAGTAATATGAATCAATGGCACTTCTTTACATGTCCTGCTAAATTTCCATTAAGATAAGTTGGTTCTTTTCGTTAGAAATGCAACTGTCTTGGTCCGCCTACTCTCCCATGCCCAAAGTAATGTCGTATTTAACGGTTGTCATAGTTAATCCTAATGCCCACACTAATATCTAGCAATGCCACTACTTTAGAAATTGCTACTGTCCTTGTAGGATTGTCATTCAGATAAGGAACATGCTTCTTTTCATTTGATGCATGTTTCATCACTTGTTAGTCACCCTCCTTTCCACCTTTTTTGTGCAAACAGAGATATACATTTCACGCTCGATCTTAGTTGAACTGCACAAATGATATCCAAATTATAGTTGAGCATTCCAGGAGCTTCACAACCGACCTTGATGTTGCTCAATTTTATTGCAACTAATGAAGAAGAAGCTATGTGGGTTTCGTTTTCTGATGGAAATGGAACCAGGGATGGAGCCCTTTTCTTAAAAAAATGAAGAAGAAGCTGCTAGCTCACAGGACATTGCTTCATTTTAGGTGAACTGCACCAAAAGGTCCCATGAATTGAATCATCCATGTTGGTGACTGAAAGAGCCAGGTTCAGCATCCCAGTCTAAGAACCCACGGCCTCCATCCTTGCGACGCATGGTACACCTCGTTTGCCACCTGCTCGACCCTAGTGTCAGTGATAAAATGAAGTAATAATACAGTTAAAATAGAGCGAGTGTCATCTCTATCATTTCATTTCCAATGTAGATAAAGAAAGTGCTTCTCTTTGTTAAAGTATGTTTCATCAACTAGTCCCGTAGTTAATGTTTAAGCGTTTCTGCAAACTGGGGTGCTTAATTTTAGTTGATATGTACAAAAATAGAGATTTGAATGTCTCAAGGAGCCTCCTTGTACTACCGCTGTACACTGATTTTCATCACTGGCAGAAGGTGTATCTGGGGGACTTGGGACGATGTCCAGTATGAGGCGTAACGTATGAGGCGTCGCAGGGCCCATCTTGCCCTCGCAGCATGGCATACTATGATACTATCGCAATATTTTCTTCTATTTATTTTGTGTGTTTCATCAACTAGTGCCACTATAATGTAATCACGCTTTTTCATTATCTGTGCAAACAGGGTTATTCAACTGCATTTTGGTGGAACTGCACAAATGTACGTATAGAACCGGCATATATGGAGAGTGCGAGGTGTGCCAAGTAAAAATTACCGACACCAACCATGCTGCATGCACGCATTGGCATCCACCACCACCAGTGGGATGTGTGGCGCTCTCTGTGGACGGATCTTTCTCGGCAGCAAATCCTCTAACCAAATACTAGTAGCTTATATTGGCAGTTTTCTAGGGAGTACTCTTTTCTGAAAGAAGCATCAATCTATTTATCTTTATTTGTACACTATAACTTTCACCCAAAGGTCCAGAGCTATTTTAGGGTGATTGGCGTAGTACTCAGAGACTGATTGTAAGCATGATTTTCATTAGCTGTCACACTGATTGTAAGCATGACCAGGTGGAAGATTAGGTTAGTGTGAAGCTTACCTTAAACCCTACCACCGCCGTTGAAACGAGGCGAGCGTCGAGGGAACCGTGGAGAACGGCGGGGAAGCGACATCGCGCCATCCGGCCTCCTCTTGCGGTGGGAGAACGAATACTCCTATGGCTCCGGCTGGCTCTGCACCCTCACGAACGGCACACCATACTCGATCGATTCGTTATCCTATGGGTGCTCGACCTTCGACCTGTACGCCCACCACCTCCGCCAGACTGTCGCTTCGGGAGAATCTGTCTGCTCCATTGCCCAGAGGAGATACTTGATGAACTCAGAGGACTGCGGCGTGACTGCCGCCGAGGAGTACATGTACATCGTTGCCGTCTTGCTCTTTCGCATACATTGCCACATGGCCCGCACCATCCTCGAAATCTCCCACTCATTGTCAAACCAACTAAGGATCTCCTTCAACCTGGATAACTTTGCCTGGTCGCCGCCGGCAATCTGCCTGATTCGCTGATGCATCCTCTCCATAGATGTCCTTCTGGTGCTAGCTTTGGAAGATGGGAGGAGAGACGGTGGTCTTGCAATAGAGAAGAGGGAGAGGTGAGATGGTGGTTTTGGAATGGAGATGATGGGGAGGAGAGGAGGTGGTTTTGCAATGGAGAAGATCAGAAGAGGGAGAGGCGAGACGGTGGTTTTGGAATGGAGATGATGGAGAGGAGAGGAGGTGGTTTTGCAATGGAGAAGAGGGAGAGCAGCGTGCGGCAGCGATTTAGGATTGGGCGAGAGGGCCGGCGCGCTGTGACTGGATCGAAATCAAAATCAATTTACCCTTCAATTAAGAAAGGGACCCCACATTAACTAGTCTCCCTTTTATTCTGGGTCATAATTGACCATGATTTTCGCACATAAAATATATGTTATACGTTGCAAAAATAATAAAATTTGAAAGTACATTCAGATACGAACCAAATGATACAATTTTTGGTGACATGCATTCACATTTTGCTTGTCAAATACAGTACGTGGTCAAACTTTGACCCAAAATACACAAAACAACAAAAAAATACTTCCAAGACTAGCGCCGCTCTTCCGATCTTCTCCTGTTAAACCACCGCCGCTCCTCTCCTGCTCCAATCTAAATCCAGCGCTGCTCCTCTCCTCATCCATTTCAAAACCACCGCCCCTCCTCTCATGTTCCAGTCCAAAACCAGCATTGCTCCTCTCCTGTTCTAATCCAAAACCAGTGTTGCTCCTCTCCTCTTCCATTCAAAAACCACCGCCGGCGAGTGAAGGTGTTGTGGAGAAGTAGATCAATGGAGGAGTACATCCGATACGTGAGGATCGTAGACGACGACCCTGTGAAGCTAGCTAGGATGTTGGAGATACAGTCTTGGTTTGACAACAAGGACCAACTAGCGGCGACGGCGATATCCATGGCCAAATATCTGCAACAGAACAAAAAGGCGGTGATACTCCAGGAGGGAGTCGCACCGGAGTACATAGAGCTGCTCCTCTGGGCCATGGAGCAAACAGATTCACCGAATCCGATCGTGAGGGAGCGGTGGTGGGAGTATCGATCCCAGATGGAGCATCCACCAGAGATTGAAGGATCGAGCATCTACAGGGTGCCGTTTGTGAGGGTGTCCTGCCAGAGCGAGCCGGTGGAGTCTTCATCGACCGAACCCAACTGCAAGAGGAGAAAAGCAGTTGGCCCGACGACACTTCCCCGCCATCGTCTCCCTCGCCGTTCACATCGTCTCACGGGGCGGCTGTCTGCCGCCGAGGAATATGCGGGGGCTGCCCCCAGCCCAATAGTCAGGTAGGTTGTGAATTGTCAGGAGGAGCTTAGGGTTGTCAGTATTTACAGGTTGTGAATTGTGTTTTGTGTTGTGTATTTTGAGAGAACTTTCAGATATGAATGTCTTTTGAATTTCAGATTTGCAGTATTGAGCATATGAATTATTTTATGAATTCTAGAGATCTATTTTTAGCACTTAAAAATGTAGTTTCATAGGAGTATAAAAGTGCAGACAATGTGATTCTCAGAGAAGAAACTGCAAGTTTCAGTTTCAGATAAGAAACTGCAAGCTTAGTTTCAGATAAGAAACTGCAACTTTCAGAGGCAGAGCATTTATATTAACACAGCCTTTCCAAATAGGGTTAACATAATGTTGGAAGTTTTATTCATGGTCGAAAATAGAACTACCAGCCAGTTAACATCATGCTGATCAACATTCATGCATAGAACATCTTCATATGATGCACAGTCAAAATGCCCACACAATGTCGAGTGTGCGAAACACAAAGAAAACGAGGGACGAAGTTTTGGCAAGTGTTGGACGTGGTTTTGGGCTGCCCCGTCTAGGCTTTCATTTTTAACATGCACAGCCCACGACCTCGGATGGGAGGTCCATAGGCCTGTTTGTATTTTCTTAGGGCCGTCATGTATCGACCGGCCTATGGACCTCCCATCTGAGGTTTTATTTTTGGCAGCCCAATTTATGTATTTTTTTGAAGAAAACGCAGAGGTCTGTTCTATTTTTCTATATAAGAATAGGAATGCCAGGTCCAACTTATGTTTCCCTTCCAGGTCTGTTCTATTATACTCCCTCCGATCCATAATGTAGTGCCTATAGATTTTTACAGAAGTCAAACATTACAAACTTTGACCATATTTATAGAGAAAAGTACATACATCTAGAATACCAAATGCACCTCATTGGATACATCATGAGTTATATTTTCAGAATATACATGTTTGGTATTGTAGGTGTAGACAGTTTTCTCTATACACTTGGTCAAAGTTGGAAAAGTTTGACTTTCACAAAAATCTATAGGCATTACATTGTGGAATGGAGGAAGTATATATTAAAATTATATTATATGTTATTATATATTATTTTTATTGTCATCATATATTTAACAGATACTTACATATGTAAGAAAACAATATCCCACATCTTATTAACTTATAAAAATAATTTCTTAACAAATAAAATCCTGGATTGTTTTGGACGAAAATCCTAGTGATTGTGTACAAAAGCTTGGTAAGATTTAAGGACGAATGTAATAATATCACTTATTATTTAAATATATTTATAACAAAATGCTCAGCCCCCTTTTTATTTTTTGATAACATTGCTAGCCCAACCCAACATTATAATTAGAATCAGCCCAACCAAAATCGTGTATTTCGAGAAAGTGCAAATGGCCTATAATTTTTTAGGAAATAAAATAAATGGGCCGCATGGACGCTACATTATTTGTTCACCCAGCCCAGCTAATGGCTGTAATTCAAAAAAAAGATCAAATTGACTGTAAATTCTACCGCGCAAAAAAAGACTGTAAATTCTGAAAAATGGGTTGAATACGTGCCACATTTTTGGAGGCTCAAATGTGGGCCAATAGGTCGAAGCCAACGCAAGTCGTTGTCAATTTAGTCAACAAATGATTCTGACATGTTAGCCCTTGGATTTACATCCAACGGCAGGCATCCATCTTCAATCTCTCGTCTTCTTCCTCCAGCGCCGCCAGGACCACCTCCCGCCTCCTGCTACTAGCAGCTCTGCTTAGCACGCTTCGCTATGAAACGCTACTCCACCATTGGCCAGGCCATCCCTCCACCCCTCCACACCTCCTGTTCTTCTCCACCGACTGCCGAACCACACCGCACTAGAACTAGTTAACCCTCGTACACCTCTCCATCTGCGACTCTACTCCCACGTCTTCCCATCTCCGGCTCATTGCTGTCCAGGGCCTCGCCGTTGTCCACCACCATGGATGCGCTCGGCGTGGCGTGGTCAACGAACGACACCATCGAAAGTAGAATGTGCGTGGAGAGGCTGACAGCTGGGTCCACGACCGCACACAAGGAAATGCCTCCTTATTACGCGCAAAATAATGATTCCTCCACCTGACATCTGGGACCCATCGGAAGGGCCTCTGTATTTCGCGAAAAAAATGTGCCCCCCGCTGACATGTCGGACCCACCAGCTATCTTCGCACGCAAGGCAGTGCCTCCTTATTACGCAAAAAAATGAATACTCCCCTTGCCAGCTGGAACCCAGCATAGTGGGAGGCTGACTTATGGGCCTACCAAGTTGACGGGGACGGAAGGCTTTGTCAACTTAGTCAATATGAACAATTCTAGCTCCTGATACCGTACGATGTTCATCCAACGGCCGTAGTGCTTCTTCAACCTCTGGTCTTCTTGCTCCAGCCGCCCAAACCAGCACCGGTCATGCCGCGTGCTCCTGCCTCCTGTGGCCGGCTGTGATGTCGCGGAGGCCTCACCGCCCCCTACTACTCCCACAGCTGGCCAGGCCATGCCTCTACTCACCCACACCCCCTGTTATTCTGCGGCGACAGCAGCCTCACACCACAGTCGAACCAGTGAACCCTCGTAGTCCTCTTCGCGTGGGCATCCACTGTTGCGTCTTCCCCGGCTCCGAGTCGTCCCCTTCCTAGGCCTCGCCGTCGTCCACCGCCGTGGTGCTCTCGGCGCGGCGTGGTCAACGTGGTCAAGGAACGACTTCCATCGTACATGGACTGTACGTGGAGAGGCTGACAGCTGGGTCCACTGCCGCATCAAGGAAGTGCCTCCTTATTACACGCAAAATAATGATTCCTCCACCTGACAGCGGGGACCCACTGGACGGGCCACCGTATTTTGTGAAAAAAACGTTTCCCCCTGACTGCTGGGACCCACCAGCTACATCTTCGCATGCAAGGAAGTGCATCCGGGCAAAAAAAACAATTCGCCCCCCTGGCTGCTGGGACCCACCAGCTACATCTTCGCACGCAAGGAAGTGCATCCGGGCAAAAAGACGATTCGCCCCCCTGACTGCTGGGACCCACCAGCTACATCTTCGCACACAAAGGAAGTGCGTCCGGGAAAAAAATTACGATTCGCCCCTCTGACTGCTGGGACCCACCAGCTACATTTTCGCACGCAAGGAAGTGCCTGACAGTCGGGACCCACCTGGTCGAAGCGTACGTAGCGTTGTCATTCTGGTCGCGAACGTGTACATACATACTGGTCGTTGTAGAGGCGCGCACGTGTCGTAGTAGAGGCGCGCACGTAGCATGTACACGTACGTACAGTGGCCGGGGTGCAAGAAAGAAAATACGGCCACGTACATACATACGGGCAGGGTCTCGAACGCCTACTCGCGCTTACATACGGCAAGGGCTCGTGTACATGGCTGGGTCGGAACGGAGAGAAAGCATCGTCGTCATGTTCATGAGGAGGCAACGGAATGCATCGTGTTCATGGGGAGGCAACGGAATGCATCGTGTTCATCGGGAGGCAACGGAATGCGTCGTGTTCATCGGGAGGCAACAGAACGCGTGGGAGCCAACCGGCTTGGACGGAACAGGCGATGGAAACGAGGCCTAGCGTACTGCAGAACGGAGGAAACGGCCTTGTGTTCGACCGGCCATGTTCGAAACGGGGTCCTGTTGATCGGGAGGGGTCTTGCATACCGCAAAACGGAGGAAACGGACCTCCTACGGTCAAAACGGGGGTCCTGTTGATCGGGAGGGGTGTGGCGTACCGCAAAACGGACGAAACAGACCTCCTATGGTCGAAACGGGGGTCCTGTTGATCGGGAGGGGTGTGGCGTACCGCAAAACGGACGAAACGGACCTCCTACGGTCGAAACGGGGGTCCTGTTCATCGGGAAGGGTGTGGCGCACCACAAAACGGGACTCCACGGGATACTGTTCATCTCCACCGTCGAC
>NC_057807.1:91442848-91451169 GCF_018294505.1 Triticum aestivum
CAATCGATCAGCTTCAGTTTGCAGCAGTAGTGAAGGAATCGCTCGATCGGGTTCAGTTAACAGCCATCGATCGATCGCTCGGGTTCAGTAACGCGTAGCCTGCAGTGCAATCGCTCGGGTTCAGTTAGAGCCCAACGCCTCACTCGGGTTCAGTTAGAGCCAAGGCCTCGCACACACGCGCGTACGTGTACGAGAGAAACGTGCATCGCTCGGCCCCCGACCCCCACCGTAACCGGCAACTCCCCGAAATTTTCCTCCCCCTTGCTTCTACCACGGTTTTTTCTGTCATGGATGGCCCAAAGAATGTCATGCAGCTGCGTCTCCGGCCCGCCCAGGACGAAAAACCCATTTTATGTCATGATTTTTTGTCATAGAAGTAGGAGCCCACCACATCTATGATGATACCGGGTTCTGTCACAATTATCGTCATAGAAGTGTCATATGTATGACAGAAAAAAACTTCGTTCGGCCCAAAATGTCACGGATGTGTCTTTTTTTTGTAGTGATGATGGCTGTCCTAAAAGGTCCCTAGTCAAAAGGGCCGTGTGGACGCGCAGCCGACTAGACTAGCATATGACACGGTCGATGGCTTGGTCTCACTAGCCATGGAGCATTTGATGCTAACCGGATAATATGGACTTGGAAAGGTCTGGTCGGATTCGACGTAGTCAGATCCAAGTCGAGATAAGGTCTGAGTCGGACAGACCCAACTAAGAGACGCAACGATATGTCATCCGTGAGTCTCTAGTACAACATACATTCTATGTCCTAAGACCTGAGCTGACGCATGTACTCGGGATGATGACAGACTTGTTTTGGGCCGACCAAACGCTACTTCGTGACTGGGTAGTTACAAAGGTAGGTTTCGGGATTGTCCAGACCCATGCTCCGAGACTTGGTCGAGCAAGATGGGATTTGCCCCTCCGATCAGGAGAGATATACTCTGGGCCCCTCGTGTGATCCGACCAAGAGAAGCATGGCCATGCGACAAGGATTATGAGATAATCCGGATTGTGGTCGGCATCAGTGGAACAAGAAAGAGGTCAAGCTAGCACAAGGATGACAGTCTCGCCTTGAGCCCGACAACATATATCGTGCGGCAAAGGGAAAAGAAGTGTGACATGTTGTGCAGGTTCGCCTAACCAGCTTCATAGTCTGCTTGGTGATCGGCACGCCTTGCTAGAGGCCGCTACCAACCGTGCAGGACGGAGGTGATCCGAACTGTGACCAAGCCGACTTGAACCAAAGGGGTCGCGCGCTTAAGGGAAGGAACCTACGAGGTCGGTTCGTAGGACACTGGTCGGATGTGATCCGAACTGGACTAGGAACGTGACCGAGTAGACTTTGGGCTTTAGGGTCCGTGCGAGGCCCAAGTGTTGAGTCTGCGACGGACTCCTATATAAAGTGGAGGTGCGGCACACTCATGTTGTTGATCGCTTCGGTGCTGTCACTAGGGTTTGCATGTGTTGCGAATAGCCACCTCGACTTGCCGCTGACTGTGTGATCATACCTAGCAGTCCGCCGCACGGTGTTCCTCCTGCACGCGCGGATACCGTTAGAGGTGGTGCACTTGCGCCGCTCCGGCAAACTTGTACATGGGATCGTACGACCGGCTGTTCGAGGGAGATCGGACGAGGAGGAGACGATCCACGCGGACTCGTGGCCTCAACTCTACTTTCGTTGGATGGCACAGCGCGTCTAGTGGTAACGATCCGTGATCCATCTCCCGTAGCATGTTCCTGGTCTTGCTACCTTGATGGTGTCCTAAACCGAGCATGCTTACCACATCGTCTGTCGGCCATGTGGGCTAGGCCAAGGACCCCCATGACGATTCGATGGGCCACGTTTGTCGAACCCAGGAGCGCTAGTATGATATCTTCCAAAGACTCGGCGCATACTGTTGGGTAACGTTGCATGGAAAACAAAAAAATGCGCACACACAAGATCTATCCTTTGAGATGCATGGCTACGAGAGGGGGAGAGCATCTACATAACCTTGTAGATCGCTAATCTTTTCTTAACGTGTGTATATATGTTAGCTACCTAGCTGGTCTAGGATACCCATTCGCTCCTATGCACGCAAGGGCACCCAGGCTAGGGTTTTTACTGCCTCTCAGCACGCAGTCACCGGCCTATGGCGTCTCCTGTGGCCTTAGAGCCATGGAGGCACGGTGGATATCGGTCCTTGCTAATGGAAGGGCTACCTTTTAGGTTATTTTTTGAGTTTTGATAGAGTTTTTATCCTGCTCAGGAAGGCAAGATGACCGCGACTTCTGAAGACGGAATAAAGTTCTCCCATCCTGATGATGCTTATAGTTCCATCACTAGTAGAAAAGGGGGCAATGGTCTAGGCCAGGTCAGCCCATTAGTCCCGGTTCAATCCAGAACCGGGACCAATGGGGGCATTGGACCCGGTTCGTGAGCCCCGGGGGCTGGCCGGGCCACGTGGGCCATTGGTCCCGGTTCGTCTGGACCTTTTGGTCCCGGTTGGTGGGATGAACCGGGACCAATGTGCCTCGCTCCTGGCCCACCACCATTGGTCCCGTTTGGTGGGATGAGCCGGGACCAAAGGCTGCCCTTTAGTCCCGGTTCTTGCCACAAACCGGGGCCAATTAATTGCCTATATATATCCCTCGCCCGCGAGTAGAGCACTCTCACTGCTCTATTTTTCGTGGCCTGTGAGGGGAGAGCTTTGTGGTGCTCTAGCTCACCTCCTATGCAGACGAGGTGTTCGATGGAATGCCCGAGCCACACTACTTAAGCTTTCTCCTGTCAAGGCTCGACCTCCAAGCTCCATTTTTCTCAATATTTGTCTAGGTTTAGCGGTCCATCACGTCCCGTCCCCGTATTCACCGCCGTCGATCGCCCGCGCCGATTTCGTCGTTGGCACCACCGTGGTGAGCCTCTTGTTCTTATCTTCTTTCTGAAAGGAAAAAAATTCTTACTTGTATGTTTATATAGATACTTGTATAATTTTCTTACTTTTATTATTGCATCTTATATAGTGCGATGGTTTTGGTATCCGCCCTCGTCGGCCCTCGTCCTGTCTATGATTCGTATGTGGTATATATTATCTTTTCATAACTATTGGTTCATCTATTGTTTATGACAATTATGCCGACCAACGTGACATATATTTTATTTATCTAGGAGGTTGTTGAACCGGAAATTCCAACCGACCCTATTGTGGAGAGGTTAAATTTAGTTGAAGAAGAAAACAATTTCTTGAAGGAAAAAATTAGAAAAATTGAGGAGGAGAAGATGATATTGCAGTTGCATGTTGCGGATGTCGTCGATGATCACAAGATCAAGATGGATGCAATGCGCTTGAAGATTAGAAAGATTAGAAAATATGCCATTCATACCGAGGCTTGGTATCATTATGCCGTTGGATCAGTTGTTACATTGGTTGCGATTATGATCGCATTTGTTTTCACATTGAAATGTTTTACATAGTTTCAATGTATGGTTTAATTAATTTAGATGCTCTGCAGAGCTTTATGTTGTTAGATGAGAACTATGTATGTACTTTGGTTTTAATGTGATGATGAACTTCTATTAATTTGGTCACTTAATTATCTATTCATGATGTTCTGTAATGATTTTTGACACACTTAATTATATATAATGCACGCAGATGAACCGGCAATGGATGTACGGTTCAAGACACACCTCCGAGTACATTAAGGGCGTGCATGATATTCTCGAAGTGGCTGAGGCAAACAGGCAGAATGGTTTTATGTGTTGTCCATGCCCTATATGTGGGAATACGAAGTCTTACTCTGACCGGAAAATCCTTCACACCCACCTTCTTTACAAGGATTTCATGCCACACTATAATGTTTGGAGGAGGCACGGAGAAATAGGGGATATGATGGAAGACGGCGAAGAAGAAGAGTACGATGACAACTATGTGCCCCCTGAATACGGTGATGCTACTGAACATCAAGAGGAACCAGATGATGTGCACGATGATGCTGCAATGGGCGAAGCTACTGAAGATCAAGAGGAACCAGACGATGTGCCCGATGATGATGATCTCCGCCGGGTCATTGTCGATGCAAGGAGAAGCTGAAGTTCGATCGCATGTTAGAGGACCACAAAAAAGGGTTGTACCCTAATTGCGAAGATGGCAACACAAGCTCGGTACCGTACTGGAATTGCTGCAGTGGGAGGCAGAGAATGCTGTGCCTGACAAAGGCTTTGAGAAGCTACTGAAAATATTGAAGAAGAAGCTTCCAAAGGATAACGAATTGCCCGACAGTACATACGCAGCAAAGAAGGTCGTATGCCCTCTAGGATTGGAGGTGCAGAAGATACATGCATGCCCTAATGACTGCATCCTCTACCGCGGTGCGTACAAGGATCTTAACGCATGCCCGGTATGCGGTGCATTACGGTATAAGATCAGACGAGATGGCCTTGGTGATATTGACGGCGAGCCCCCCAGGAAGAGGGTTCCTGCGAAGGTGATGTGGTATGCTCCTATAATACCACGGTTGAAACGTCTGTTCAGAAACGGAGAACATGCCAAGTTGATGCGATGGCACTGTGAGGACCATAAGAAAGACAGGAAGTTGAGAGCACCCACTGACAGGTCGCAGTGGAGAAAAATTGACAGAAAGTACTGGGATGAGTTTGCAAGTGACCCAAGGAACGTACGGTTTGCTTTAAGCGTGGATGGCATTAATCCTTTCGGGGAGCAGAGCAGCAATCACAGCACCTGGCCCGTGACTCTATGTGTGTATAACATTCCTCCTTGGATGTGCATGAAGCGGAAGTTCATTATGATGCCAGTTCTCATCCAAGGCCCTAAGCAACCCGGCAACGACATTGATGTGTACCTAAGGCCATTAGTTGAAGAACTTTTACAGCTGTGGAATGGAAACGGTGTACGTACGTGGGATGAGCACAAACAGGAGGAATTTCACCTAAAGGCGTTGCTGTTCGTGACCATCAACGATTGGCCCGCTCTCAGTAACCTTTCAGGACAGACAAACAAGGGATACCACACATGCACGCACTGTTTACTTGACACCGATAGTATATACCTGGGAAGCTGCAAGAAGAATGTGTACCTGGGCCATCATCGATTTCTTCCGACCAACCATCAATGTCAAAAGAAAGGCAAGCATTTCAAAGGCGAGGCATATCACCGGAAGAATCCCGCCATGCGTACCGGTGATCACGTACTTGCTATGGTCAACGATTTACACGTAATCTTTGGAAAGGGTCCCGGCGGACTAGCTGTTCCGAGTGACACTGGGGGACACGCACCCATGTGGAAGAAGAAATCTATATTTTGGGACCTACCCTACTGGAAAGACCTAGAGGTCCACTCTTTGATTGACGTGATGCACGTGACAAAGAACCTTTGCGTGAACCTGCTAGGCTTCTTGGACGTGTATCGGAAGACAAAAGATACAGCTGAGGCACAGGAGGACCTGCAACGTTTGCACGAAAAAGATGGCATGCCTCCAAAGCAGTATGAAGGTCCTGCCAACTATGCTCTTACCAAAGAAGAGAAGGAAATATTCTTTGAATGCATGCTTAGTATGAAGGTCCCGATTGGCTTCTCGTCGAATATAAAAGGAATAATAAATATGGCAGAGAAAAAGTTTCAGAACCTAAAGTCTCATGACTGCCACGTGATTATGACGCAACTGCTTCCGGTTGCATTGAGGGGGCTTCTACCGGAAAACGTCCGATTAGCCATTGTGAAGCTATGTGCATTCCTCAATGCAATCTCTCAGAAGGTGATCGATCCAAAAATCATACCAAGGCTAAGGAGTTATGTGGTGCAATGTCTTGTCAGTTTCGAGCTGGTGTTCCCACCATCCTTCTTCAATATCATGACGCACGTCCTAGTTCATCTAGTTGACGAGATTGTAATTCTGGGCCCCATATTTCTACACAATATGTACCCCTTTGAGAGGTTCATGGGAGTCCTAAAGAAATATATCTGTAACCGCGCTAGGCCAGAAGGAAGCATCTCCATGGGCCATCAAACAGAGGATGTCATCGGGTTTTGTGTTGACTTCATTCCTGACCTTAAGAAGATAGGTCTCCCTCAATCGCGGTATGAGGGGAGACTGACTGGAAAAGGCACGCTTGGAAGGGACTAAATAATATGCAGGGACGGATATTCTTGGTCTCAAGCACACTACACAGTTCTACAGAACTCTACCTTGGTGACCCCGTATGTCGATGAACACAAGAACAGTCTGCGCTCCAAACACCCAGAGCAGTGCGACGACTGGATTACATGTGAACACATCAGGACTTTCAGCAGTTGGTTGGAAGCACGTCTCAGAGGTGACAACACTGTTTGTGATGAGATGTACTTGTTGTCCAGGGGACCATCTTCGACTGTTACGATTTGGAAAGGATACGAGATAAATGGGAATCCATTTTACATGATTGACCAAGATCAAAAGAGCACCAACCAAAATAGCGGCGTCCGCTTTGATGCAACAACCGAGAGGGGAAAGGACACATATTATGGTTACATAGTGGACATATGGGAACTTGACTACGGACATGATTTTAAGGTCCCTTTGTTTAAGTGCAAATGGGTCAATCTGTCAGGAGGCGGGGTACAGGTAGACCCACAGTACGGAATGACAACAGTGGATCTGAAACATCTTGGGTACACTGACGAACCGTTCATCCTAGCCAATGATGTGGCACAGGTTATCTATGTGAAGGACATGTGTACCAGATCGAGAAAAAGAAAAGATAAGGAAGCGAATACATCATACAATGAGCCAAAGCACCACATAGTTCTTTCAGGAAAAAGGGACATCGTGGGAGTGGAGGGCAAGACAGACATGTCTGAAGATTATGAAAAGTTTCATGAAATTCCTCCCTTCAAAGTCAAGGCTGACCCCAGCATCCTGATAAACGATGAAGATTATCCATGGTTACGACGCAATAAGCAAATGACACAAGCGAAGAAAAAGTGAAGACTTTCTCCCGCAACTATTATGATGATACCATGCCAACTTTGTAACAGACGAGTATGATACCATTGTCCGTTTTGTACATGCACATGCTATGTGGGTGAATTTATGATACCATGCCAACTTTCAACTTTTTCAGAGTTCATTTGAAATGCTTTAATGTCTTATGGTTCGGCCCTCGTAATAATTAAAAATAGCAACAATGAGTATTTTGTTGTAAGTAAAAACAAAATAAAATAAATAAAGCAAGAAAGAAAACAAAAAGACAAAAAAAGTGTTTTCAAATTTGAAAACTAATGGTACTAACAGAAAGTTTATAATTTTTCTAAAACTAAAAGCAAAAGGAATTAAAAAATAAAGCAAAAAACAAAAGAAAATAAATAATGCAGAAAACAAAACAAAACAACTGGAAAAAAATAAAAATAGCAACAATAAGTAAAGAAAACAAAAAAACAAAAAAATGCCTCCTACTGGGCCCCCACGGCCTGAATATGACTAGAAACCCTACCATGGGCTAGGATTCAGGCCCGCAGTGGGCCCAGAAGGCCCATCAGGCAAAGCAGTAGCAAATAGGCCCGCAAGCCTACGGTGGAGAGGAGCTCGAGAGGGGTGCGGCAGTGGGGCTTATAAACCACTGCGCGCCCCTCTCAACTAGCAAGGTGGGACTAAACTTTCGCCCTGACGCGGGCAGCACAGGGTCCTTTGGTCCCGGTTGGTGGCAACAACCGGGACTAAAGGGGGGTCATTGGTCCCGGTTGGTGCCACGAACCGGTACCAATGCCCACCCTTTAGTCCCAGTTGGTGCCACCAACCGGGACCAAAGGCCGCCGCTTCCCGCCCTTTGGGCTGCTGAAAAGAGGCCGGCCTTTGGTCCCGGTTGGTGGCACCAACCGGGACTAAAGGGGGCATTAGTCCCGGTTGGTTTCACGAACCGGGACCAATTCTCTTTATATATAACTAGCACTTAGCAGTTTCTCCAAAATCCATCCCTTTCTTCTCCGCCCGACCCCGCTGCTCTGCCTCGTCGCCGTCACCACCGAGCCGTCAGGCGGCTCCACCTCGTCGTCACCGCCGCCTCCGACGCCGTCAGGCTGGTCCACCTCACCGTCGTCGCCGCCTCCGACGCCGTCAGGCTGCTCAACTTTGCCGTCGCCGCCGCCCTCGACGCCATCTGCCCCGACACCGGCGCCGCTCCCCGCGCCCCGACGCCGCCCGCCGTGCCCCGCCACCCCCTGTGAGCACCTGCCTCGCGCCCCTGCCTTGCCTCGCTCCCGCACCCCTGCCCTGCCTCGCGCACCTACACCCCTGCCCTGCCCCGCCGGCGCCACCACTGCCGCCATGCGCCTCTGCCCGGCTCTG
>NC_057807.1:91451502-91468063 GCF_018294505.1 Triticum aestivum
TAATTATTTTCCTTTCTCGAGGGAGAAGAAGAAAAAGAAGAGGAGAAGAGAAAGAAAGGAATAGAGGAGAAATAAATAAGAAGAAGAAAAAAGAAGAAAAGGAAGAGGAGAAGAAGAAAAAATAGAATTTTTTCTATTTTTTCTTCTTCTCCTCTATTCCTTTCTTCTTCTCCTCTTTTTTTTCTTCTTTTTTTCTTCGATCTTCTCCTCTATTCCTTTCTTCTTCTCCTCTTTTTATTTCTTCTTCGTTTTCTTATGTTTTATCGGGTCTGTCGTCGTCCATATACCCCTCCCGATAACTTCAACACGAGGGGGGGGATCGATATACCCCCTCCCCGATAATATTACTTTCCCATGTACGTATGTCGTGTCGATATAAATTCCCGATATATAAGCAGCACTTAGCAGTTTTCGGCCAAATCGCCCACTTCTCCCCCGACGCCCCCTGCTCCTCCTCATCACCGTTGTCGCCCGACGCCCCTGCTCCACCTTGCCGTTGCCGCCGCCACCGACACCGTCAGGCTGCTCGCCTTCGCCCTCGCCGCCGCCCCCTGTGAGCACAGCCTGCTCCCGCGCCCCTGCGCGGCCACCGCGCCGCCGCCCCTGCCCGATACCCCCTCCCGAATAACATTATTTTCCGAATAGAGGAGAAAGAAGAAACTTCAACACGAGGGGGGGTACCGATACCCCCTCCCCGATAACATTATTTTCCCATGTATATGTATGTCGCGTCGTTGTCGATATAACCCCCTCGAGATAACTTCGACATGAGGGGTGGTTGATATATATACCCCCTCTCGACCGTGATAACCTATACAACGGCAGCACCCCCTCGGCCCTCTCGCTCGACCAAAACTCTCGAGGCCACCCAAATTTACCAAGTTAAAAGAGCGTTGTCGTCGAGGCCACCCCAAACCCTTGAAGCGTTGTGTCGAGGCGACCCCAAACCCTAGAGAAGCAGCGTCGAGGCCACTAACATGATTCCTTATTGTGACTAGCTATCTAGTTCTACCTTTGCCACTAATATATATATATATCCATCTGTACCATGTTTGAATAATAATTGACATGTTGTAAATATTTGCAGAAACTATGGAGCACTCCCGAGATGAAGAAACAGAAGCGATGTTGGGGGACATAATCGCACAAGGAAGTGATGAAGTTGCATCATTTCTCAACGACACCGATGGTCAGGAAGGACTGGGTGAAGAAGAGGGCTATGTTCATGATGGCTTCGGCCCATTAATGCCGGTACAAGAAGAGGGCTATGTTCATGATGGCTCCGGTGACACAATAGAGGTACAAGAAGGAGACCGTGCTGACTGCTCCGGTGACCGAACCGAGTCCGGCCGGGTATATATATATTAGTTAAGCCCGTGCTGACTAGTTAATTGATGCATCCATTGTTTTGGTATATCTACACATATTAATTACTCTCGTCTTTCTTCCTTTTAATTTCTAGCCCTCCGGATCGAGCACAACTTCGGTAAGGAGACGAGGCCCGAAGAAAAAGTTGAGCTCGGATGAAAAGTTTGAGATCATAGATATCGCGCCCGACGGCGAACCTTCCGAACTGGGCGCCTCCGCCTCCTCCTCCTCCGGCGAGTCAGGGCACTCCGCCTCCTCCTCCTCCGGCGAGTCAGGGCACTCCGCCTCCTCCACCGCCTCCTCCTCCGGCGAGTGATGATCAGGGCATGCGTGGCGGCACTCTGCCTCCTTCTCCGGCGCGTGGCGGCACTCTGCCTCCTTCTCCGCCTGCGCTAGCGCTCCCGAGCAGCCAGCAGCCTCCTCCTTCTCCGCCTCGCCAGCAAGGGCGGAATAGACCCGCCGCCGCCCCGGCTGCTCTGGCGCGTCATAGTCCTTATCCTCCGCCTCATAAGCAAGCACGAAAGAAGACAGACGCCGCAGCCGCTCCGTCTGCTCCGGCGTCTAGCAGCACAACCAGAGGCGGGAGGCAATACAGATACGGTCCACCTCTCAAGCCTCTAGAGAAGTTACCATACAAGAGGACCGAGGAGGAAAACGATACGATCGTGCGGACCCACGTGAAGGAGTTCTTTGAAGGGGTGAAAGCAAAGAGACATCCACCTCCGGAGGAGAAGGTAAATCCGGTGAAAAAAGCGCACTCTCGATGCCCTGAGGAAACCGGCAAAGTCTCCGCCGAGAACTAACTATGAGCGCGTTACTGAACAGACATATCTCCAAGCGGAGCAGTCGGGAAGTACTGTCAGACATCAAAGGTCAAGAGAACGAGCAGCTGCGAAAAAAATTGACCAGCTCGGCGAACAAGCAAACCAATCGTGCCCCCCGCTCAATGTGTCTAGAGGCAACATCGTCGCTAATGCTCCGGGGATGGTGGCCGGTTATGGCAATCTACAAGATTACCTGCCTGATGATCAACTTCCTGATTTCATGGAGGTGGAAGAACACAAATACGAGTACGTGAAGCCTCTCGTCAAAGATGAAAAATCTCTAACAACGATGATGCGAAGATTTCATACTTGGTACATGAAAACCAGCAGAGAGTCTGGGGGGACGAATAGTTTGTATCTGAACATTAAAGAGGAGCACGACCTCGTTGGAACTGATTTGTTGTGTGTTCCATTTGAGGAGTTCTTCGCGTTTTTCAATCAAAAGGCCCTCGATAAATTAACGGTCTTTTACTACTGCCTGTAAGTACTATTTCTGTCATTAAGGCACGATGACTTCCCGTTTGTCTACTACAATAAAGTTTGCCCGGCTCCGGTGATAGAGGGGCGATGACGGCGACATGTTTTCGGCTCGCTTCAGTGATTATAGTCGTCGATAGATGGTCTATGAGTGTGGATGTAATTTTTACTTATGGTGTTCTTTGTACTACCTTGACAGGTGATGAATAAATTGAAAGTTTTTTGAGAAAAAAGAAAAAAAGTAGGCAAAAGCCTCCTTTTGCGTGGTTTTTTGAACAGTAAATTCAAAAAATATTAAGAAAAATGTTCAAAGAAATCTGAAAAGAATATATGGCAAACTTTGACAAATGTTCTAAGAGCTTGCAAACTTTCATCATGAAACCACGTTTGTGGAAGTTGTGGCAAAAGAAAATCGATGCTTTAAAAATGCTACTTCCGATGGAGCACTAATTTTATTTTAGTTTTGCCACGACTTCCAATGATTTCGGGCTGAAAATTTTCAAGCTCTTAGAATATTTGCAAAGTTTGTCATAAAAAAATAATTAGTTTTTTTAACATTCATTAAATGTTTTTTAGTTACTGTTCATCTTTATGAGCTCAGGTGTAGAAGGGCACTTTCGCCTTTTGCGTGGTTATTAAGAGAGCGCGATCCCAATAAACTGAGCGACCGGTGCTCCACGTTTCCCGCCAAAGCACTTCCACTCCACACCATCCCGCGCCTTGGCCTCGCCCCATCTTGCATGCAAGCGTCGAATGCCATGGAAGAAAATTCCCCATTCCGCACTTGCCTTGCTTCCTTCGCCCTCTGCTCCACGAGCGCCGGCCACCGATGTCGCTGGCGGGGGAGGCCGTTGTCAACAGAAGCCTCTACTGCTTCGAGCACATCTCCGGCCGCCCCACCTCCTCCGGCGTCTTCGCCGGCGATGACCCCCTCAAGTTCTACTTTCCCCTCCTTCTCTACCACATCTGCATCATCTTCATCCTCTCCCACGCCATTTACGCCGTGTTCCGCCGTGTTGGCATCCCGCTGGTCATCTCCCAGATCCTCGTACGTGCACTCTCGGCTCTCGCTCCTCCATGCATGCCATTGTTGTGCGCGATTGATCGAGCTAGCCTCTGGTTGATTGATTGGTTAATTACTAATTGCACAGATGGATCTCCATGCTATGTATAGGCCGGCACGCTGCTGGGGCCGTCGTTCCTGGGCCACTACCTCCCGCACATCGGCGAGGTCTTCGCCACGCCCGAGGGTTGGGTGCAGATCAACACGGTCGGCGGCTACGCCTTCACGCTCCATATCTTCACCATCGGCGTCAAGACGGACCTCGGCATGATCGTCAAGTCCGGGAAGAAGGCCATCGCCATCGCCGTCCTTGGCACCGCCGCTCCGCACCTCGCCATGTACGTCGCCGGCCTCGCGCTCAGCGATCGCATCCCCAAGCAATGGACCGACACCTTCCTCCTCACCAACCTTAACTCCTGGTGGTCGCTCTCGGCCTTCATTGTCGTCTGCTGCACGCTGGATGACCTCCACCTCCTCTCCTCCAAGCTCGGCCGCCTCGCCATGTCCGCCGCCCTCATCGGAGATTTCGCCAACACCTTCGCCATCGCCGGCGTCACATCCTACCTCCTCCAGGCAAGCCCCGAGGAGAAGCTGCAGCGGATTGGCTTCGCCTCGTCGCTCTCATTCACCATCTTCATCGCGCTCATGGGGCTGGTGGCACGGCCGGTGATCCTGCGGCTGATCAGGGACGTGCCGGAGGGCGGCATCCTCTCTGAGTCCCGCCTTGTCGCCGTGCTGCTCATCTCCATCACGTGCAGCTTCGCCGGCGAGCTCCTCGGCCTCCACGCGACGTACGGGCCGTTCATGCTGGGGCTCATGCTCCCCGGCGGCGCCCCGCTGGGTGTGACCCTGCGAGAGCGGCTAGACCGGCTCGTCGCCGGCGTGCTGACGCCGCTGCTCATCGCGCAGGGAGGGATGCGGATGAACGTCCACATGATCAAGGACGCCTCCACCTGCGGCCTGCTTGAGGTGTTCTTGGTCGTCGGCATCGTCGCCAAGTTTGTAGCGTGCATGGTGCCGTGCTTGTACTGCCAGATACCGGTCCGGGAATCCGTGGCCGTCGGCCTCATGATGAACTTCAAGGGCATCACGGAGGTGGTGTACGCCTCGGCGTTCATGGATTCCAAGGTGCTGGACGACCAGGCGTACGCGGCGTTCATGATCAACGTGCTGGTGGTCGGCGCCGCGACAGGGGCGGCAGTCAAGTACATGTACCACCCGGAGGAGAAGTACGTGGCGAACCAGCTGCGCACGGTGGAGAACAAGAAGGTCAGCGAGGAGCTCCGGGTGCTGGCGTGCGTCCACTCGCAGGTGGACGTGGCGCCGGTGGTGGCGCTGCTTGATGCGTCCAGCCCGACGCCGACTACGCCGGTCTCAGTGTACCTCCTCCACCTTATGCCGCTCGCCGGGCTCACCAGCTCCGTGCTCCGCTCCTTCAAGCCCGGCGACCAGCACTGCGTCCCGACGGGGTCCAAAGCCACCGAGTCGGAGCGCGTCGTCAACGCCTTCCAGTTCTTCGTGGACCAGCGGCAGCGGGGCTCCTCGTCGCTGCTGCCATACGTGTGCATCGCGCCCTACGCCACCATGCACAACGACGTCTGCACCGTCGCGCTCGAGAAGCGCGCCATGCTCATCATCGTGCCCTTCCACAAGCGCCTCGCCATTGACGGCTCCGTGGAGCCCACGTCGCCCAACGCCGGCGCCATCCAGGACACCAACATCAGCATACTCAACTACGCGCCCTGCTCGGTCGCCATCCTCATCGACCGAGGCAGCCTCTCCGGTGTGGCCAGCACCGCATCCATCGACACCATCGACGGATTGTTCCCGCATCGCGTCGCCATGTACTTCCTCGGCGGGCCGGACGACCGGGAGGCCATGGCGCTGGCGGCGTACATGGCGGAGGACGCGCCGATCGGCCTGACCGTGTTCCGGTTCTTGCTGCCGATAGAGTGGCAGCAGCGGCTGGACCCCGAGGAGGACGAGCTGGACGATGAGGCGACGCAGGAGTTCGTCCGGCGGTGGGTAGACGACAACCGGGTCATGTACAGCCAGCACACGGTCGGCGGCTCCCACGAGATGGTGGACGTCATCCGGAACACGAGCGTGGCGTTCGACCTGCTCGTGGTCGGGCGGCGAGCGGAGAGCCTCGAGACGCCGCTGACGGCCGGCATATCGGACTGGAGCGAGCACCTGGAGCTCGGCGTTCTCGGGGACCTGCTCACGTCCGCCGACTTTGGTTCCCGGTTGTCCACGCTGGTGGTGCAGCAGCAGACCAAGGCGGCCGCCGGTGAGCTCTGCCCCGTTTGAGGAACCATGCAGCTTAAATTCCTCCAGTCGTAATCATACAGTATTTAACTACAAGCTGGAGTACGTAGTTGTGTTTGTAAATTTGTAATGGTAACCTCATGTAGTAACATCTTGGGAGGCTTAGGTCCTACTGTATTGTATTTGACAGAGATTCAGTAATAGAAATTCAGGCCGGCACACAATTGCTTCTTCTTCTTCTTTTTGGCACAAAATAATGCGACGATCCATTTTTCATCATTAATTTCGATGACAAGACAAGTTCCAATTTGTGCTTATGATCTGCGACTCTCAACACAGACAATACACAAACTGAGATCGTCAAGAAAGACTACTCAACAGACCTAAACCCATGTTCTAACACTTGCATACGAACGGATCACTTAAATCCAAATCACGGACATTATTGATCATCGAATAACAGCCGAGAAGTCTATCAGTTTGAAAGTGAAACCGAGCACCTCTTGAAGCCCGTTTCTCCAACTGAAGCTTCTTGCGCTGTTTGCTAAAAAGGCCCGGCAGTAATATTCGGCATCAACTTTGAATGACATCAACTCCAGCATTTTCGCGTTCAGTATGAAGAATGTGGCAAAGTTAACTTGCGCCCTGATGCCCCGATAATATTGCATAACGACCTTCTTCAGACGAAGGTCAAGACACTTGATTAGGTCCCGGTGTTTACGCTTCCACAAATTCAGATCCCCTGATATCGACTGAAAGAACAGATGTGATGAAAACAATCATCCACTTAAGAGCACGAGCAGATCAAAAGAGGAGCTGAAAACCATGAATACTAATGAAGAACTGTCACCTGCTGAATGTACAACTTCTCCAAGCATGGAAAACATCTCAACAACTGAAGTGTCGTGCCTATATCCAGACAAGTAATTCTGACATACAAGACCTTGACAGCGCCAACCACCGTCGTGTGGCTATCACTGGGCAATCGCTTTATGAAGCATGAAAGACAACATTAGCATACAGAAGTGCAAATTATATGCAATGTCTCTGAAATAAAGCTTAGAGCATACTGAAGGCGAGAAGTAGAGAGCTCACACCTACCTGAAGAATTGAGGAACTGAGGTACATCTCACCATGAAGGGAACCTAAGGTTTCCAGCTTAGGCGCGGAGGTTATGGATACATGCAGGCCATCAAGTATATCGACACGGAGCAACCTCTCAAGGGAAGGGGCATTCTCGATGATGAGTTCTCTAAACTGCGGCTCATCTGTCTCATGATCAGAAAGATAACGATGCCGCAGACGCACACCTATGCTTATAAGGCTATGGGAGTTGATCCGTGCGCATCGGAAGCCAAAGCTGTAGTAAATCAGCAAGCACTCCAAGGCGGGGCACCTGGCAATGAGGCTACAGAGCGTGCCCTCAGAGATGCTCACCCGTTCAAGCGCCAGCTGCTTAAGTTGGGGGAGGTGAAGCCCTTGGACGGTGCTGTCCGGGAGGAGGCATCTCCCGATGGTAACAACACGGAGGGTGGGTGAAAAACGGAATGTGGAGGCAGGTGGCGGTGCCAACGGCCGAAGCAGTCGTGGTCGATAGTTCGAGACATGGCAGAACTCAAGCTCCTGGAGCTTGTCGAGGGCGGGGGACCGGAGCCAGGCGTCCACGGTTCCTGCCCGGTCCTGGAGGTAATACGCGGGGATGCGGAAGCGGCGGCCGGGCCCCGGGTGGGCGGAAATGATTCGCGACGCCACGCCGGCGAGCCCGTGCTCCTCGTCGGAGAGGCGACGGCAGTCGAGGTTGAGAGGCGCGGAGCGCCAGATGTGGCGCCACCGGGACGCGAGGATCTGGGTGCGGGCGGCTTCCTTGGTGCGGAGGAGCGAGACGATCTCGCCGAGGATGGGGTCGGGGAGGTTGCTGATGCGGTCGACGCGTCCATCATCCTCATCAGGGCGGCGGTTGGACGATTCGCTCCGACTCTGCCAGGGTCCAGACAGGGGGCTTCAGTTGCCGGCGACGCCGGCATCGGCGCCTGTGCCTCTTCGTGGCTGTCGACGGCCGCGAACTTCGCTTTCTTCGAACTAGAGCCGTCCGGCTCCATTTCCATGGCCGGCGTTCCGGATTGGCGCAGAGGAAGTGAGCAAGGCGGATAGGAGTCGCCGGCGGCGGCGTAGAATGTGGATTTTGCTGTTGTTGAGGGCCGCGTAGAATGTGGATGGTGTGGTGCGGAGCCGGCGGCGGTGTGGAGAATTTTGCGTGTGGATCCGTCGAGGCCTGGAGCGTGCGCGGGCGTATTTGGTTACTTTTTGGTAGGGTTGGGCCGGGCTGGCCTGGCCATTTATTTGGGCTAGCCTAGTTTTTACGAGTACTCCTATTTGGTATGACAACATTCGTGATTATATTATCCTAAAAACAAGGGCAGTAGTAGTAGGCACCGGTGCGTCGGCCCAAATTTAGTCCGTTCCCCGTGCCACCGCACCATTAAACTTTTTTTGAACCGTACGATGAGGTTCCTTTGTCCACCTTGAAGCGGAGAGAAAAACTTGCCCCTCTCGTTGTGCCCGTGGGGAGTGAGGGAGTCCTGGATAAGGGTGTATCCGGACAGCCAGACTATGTATTTTGGTCGGACTGTTGGACTGTGAAGGTACAAGATAGAAGACTTCGTCCCATGTCCGGAAGGGACTCTCCTTGGCGTGGAAGGCAAGCTTGGCGATTCGGATGTAGATCTCCTTCTCTGTAAACCGACCCTGTGTAACCCTAGCCCCCTCCGGTGTCTATATAAACCGGAGGGTTTAGTCTGTAGGACACATCAACAATCATACCATAGGCTAGCTTCTAGAGTTTAGCCTCTCTGATCTCGTGGTAGATCAACTCTTGTAATACTCATATCATCAAGATCAATCAAGCAGGAAGTAGGGTATTACCTTCATCTAGAGGGCCCGAACCTGGGTAAACATCGTGTCCCCAGCCTCCTGTGACCATTAGCCTTAGACGCACAGTTCGGGACCCCCTACCCGAGATCCGCCGGTTTTGACACCGACATTGGTGCTTTCAATGAGAGTTCCTCTGTGTCGTCGCTATAAGGCTTGATGGCTCGTCTCGTTGTCAAAGACAACATCACCTCCGGGGGAGCCCTGGCTTTAGGTCAAACTCTCCGGCTGGGCGGTTTCGTTATGACGGCCCGATCGGCTGTTGCGCCGATGATGACTTCTCAGGTCATTAAATATAGCCTTCACGTTGATTCGTAATTTGCCGAACAGATGGACCCAATGGAGGTCTTCTCCCTCAATGAGCTCTTGGATCGCATCGCCGTCCTGGGCGTCGCTACGGACTATGACCGGATCGGGCTTAAACCTGAGCAAAGGGAGATTCACTCTCCACCGGTCACCCACGAGATAGCGGTAGTGGAAGAGCATCATCCTAATTCTTCGTCCACTTTGAGGATGAACTATGTCCAGATTTCCGAGCTCTCCGAGCCGGACACCCGCTCGCGGGAGGACATGACCCCGGTCCCGGACTAAGGATCGGGGGGCGGGCCGAAGAAATCAGGTAATGCCCCAGAACCCGAACCGTTAAGCTCGGAAGCTTCTTTGCCCCTGGGTCCTAGATCGGGTCGGGATTCGGATTCAAATCCGCCCACCCACCCAGATTTATCGAATCTTTCCCATATCAGACAAGAGCCCCAAGAAACAGTACATCACTACTGGGCCAGATTCCTCCTTGTGATAAACAGGGTCAAGGACTGTCGCGAGGCAGACGCAATCTCCCTCTTTTGCAAAAATTTCACGGACAAAGGAATTCTCAACGCTATAAGTTGCCGTGACATAGTCCACTTCGCTGACTTAGCGGCCATAGTACAAAAGTACTGCGCGATGGAAAGCGCCTAGAAAACCCAAACAAGCTTCTGGGACAATTCGGCTAAACCCAAATCCTCTGTCCGAAATAAAAGGGTAAACTCTCGTAAGTCACCCGATTCAAGTACCAAAAAAATAAAGCCCGCCGCAAGGCGCGGAACCATATTGGAAGAATGGCTAAACGGGCCATGCAAGATTCATAGCACACCGGATACTACGCCAACACATAGCCTTAGAGCATGTTAGATACTCCGGCAGGTAGCAAAGAGCGGCGAGGATCTCCTCATAAAATATCCCGCCAGAGACAACAATACGGTATTTATAGTCTTCGAGACTTTCGCCTCAAATAATAGGCGCAAGCGAGCTCAGCGCAGCCTCGCAGAAGTTTGCCATGGGGCAACAATAAACCCATGGAACGACACGGCTATAACCTACAATGCCAGTGACGAACCCCAATTCCGGACAGTCCGAGCACCAGCCACTTTGGTCCTTAACCCAATCATGGATGGCTTCAGGCTTACTAAAGTGCTCATGGACGGCGGAAGCGGACTAAACCTCATCTATGAGGAAACCCTTAATAAGATGGAAATTGACAAGAGCCGCATTGAACGAAGCAGCACGACCTTCAGGGGAATCATCCCTAGTCGAGAGGCACAATGCGCAGGAAAAATCACACTGGATGTGGTATTCGGCACACCGGAGAACTACAGGTCCAAAGAAATTACATTCCAAGTAGCTCCATTCAGCAGCGGATACCACGCCCTCTTGGGGCGGGACGCATTCACGAGTTTTCAGGCTATACCCCATTACGGGTACATGAAGCTCAAAATGCCCGGGCCCAGTGGAATCATCACTCTAACTAGTGATCCAGACGTCGCACTCCGCGCCGAAAATAAAACTGCCGCCCTCGCCCTGGAGGCATTATCAGAAGCCCTCGCGGCCGAAGAACTGACAACACTGCTAGCAACAGTGGACAGAGACGACGTGATACTCGACAAGCGACCTAAATCCACCTTCTTCAAGCCAGCGGACGAGATAGTCAAATTCCAGGTCCACCCAACCGACCCTTCGAAGACAGCTTCCATAGGGACACAGCTGAACCCTACAATAGATGCCGCACTGCGAGACTTCCTACGTGAAAATTGGGATATTTTCGCCTGGCGCCCTTCAGACATGTCGGACATCCCACGCGGGCTGGTCGAACACAGCCTCAATATACTGAAAGGATACAAGCCAGTCAAGAAGACTCTTAGGCGCTTCTCAGAGCCTAAGCGGCAAGCCATGGGAGAAGAGCTAGCCAAGCTACTCGAAGCCGGATTCATCAAAGACATCAAACATCCGGATTGGCTAGCAAACTTGGTAATGGTACCAAAAAAGGACAAATCATGGCGCTTGTGTGTCGATTTCAAAGACCTCAATAAAGCTTGCCCTAAGGATCCCTTCCCCTTCCCCCGCATTGATCAGATAATCGATGCCACCGCAGGACACGACTCATTGTGTTTCCTCGACGCATACTCCGGATACCATCAAATAAAGATGGCGGAGTCCGACCAGGCTGCAACAGCCTTCATCACTCCGTACGGCCCCTTCTGTTTCAACAACATGCCCTTCGGGCTCAAAAACGCTGGCGCAACCTATCAACGCATGATTTAGACATGCTTGAAAAAACAAATCGGCAAGACAGTAGAGGCCTACGCAGACGACGTGGTCATCAAAACAAGACACGTCGAAACTTTAATAGACGACTTGAGGCTTACGTTCGATAATCTCCGAACATACGACATCAAGCTTAACCCGGAGAATTGTGTCTTAAGAGTACCCTCCAGAAAATTGCTCGACTTCATAGTTTCCCATAGAGGAATTGAAGCGAATCCGGCAAAAATCCGAGCTCTGTCACAGTTGGCTATCCCAACAGACCTCAAGCAGATCCAGAAATTAACTGGATGTGTGGCTGCTTTAAGTCGCTTTATCTCCCGGTTAGGAGAAAAGGCACTCCCCCTGTATCGCCTTCTTCGACGCACCGAACACTTCGAGTGGACGGATTCGGCCACGACCGGACTGGAAGAAATAAAGGCACTTTTGGCCACCAACCCAGTCCTGACCGTGCCAAACATTGGCGAACCCATGCTATTATACATAGCTGCAACAAACCAAGTTGTGAGCGCAGTGCTCGTCGTCGAACGAGAGGCAGACGGACACAAGTTCCCGCTCCAAAAGCCGGTATATTACGTGTCCACTGTCCTCACTCCATGTAAATCTCGGTACCCGCACTATCAAAAGATAGCGTATGCGGTCTTCATGGCATCCCGAAAACTACGACACTACTTTCAAGAGTGTTCGATCACGGTGGCCTCCGAAGTTCTACTCAATGACATAATAAATAACCGCGACGCAACAGACCGAATTGCTAAATGGGCTATTGACCTCCGTCCGTTCGACATAACATACAAACCACGACGGGCCATTAAGTCGCAAGTACTGGCTGACTTTGTCGCCAAATGGACAGAAGCTGAACTCCCTAAAGAGTACGGCGCGTACTCAAATTGGATCATGCATTTCGAGGGCTCCAAAATGTTGGCCGAATTAGGAGCGGGTGTCGTCCTGACATCCCCCACCGGAGACACGGTACGATACGTCCTCCAAATATTATTCACAGACTCCAACAATGCAGCCGAATATGAGGCTCTATTGCATGGTCTTTGGATGGCAGTCTCCATGGGCATTCAATGCCTCGAAGTGCGCGGGGGCTCGAACCTCGCAATATCTCAGGTAAACGGGGACTTTGACGCCAAGGATCCGAAAATGGCGGCCTATCGCAATGCCATCCTCAAAATGTCAGCTCGGTTCGAGGGGCTCGAATTCCACCATGTGGTTAGAGAAAATAACCAAGCAGCCGATATCCTCGCCCGCATCAGCGCTAGATGCGACCCCGTACCACCTAACATCTTCTTAGAAAGGTTGTTCAAACCGTCCGTGGCATGGGAAGGGGAGTCCGGCACTATTAGTCCGGCTCCGAACACAACCTCTCGTTGCACTATTAGTCCGGCACTATTTGCCCCTCTCGTTGTGCTCGTGGGGAGCACCGAGGAGGTCCCCCCGCGCTCAGCGCTTCCAAACCTCAAAATTAGCGCTTGCCCCTGTCATCGTGGCCATGGCCGAAGAGCACCGGGGAGGTCCCCCCTCGTGGCCGTCGGGATAGCAGCACGCCCGCCGATGGGTCCTAGAGCGCGGTCGCCATGGATGATGCTCGATGCCCAACCGGTTCTGGCACACAGTCGCCATGGTTTTAGCATCCTCGCGCCGCCGGCTCCGGCTCACCACTGTCATCAAAACACCAACAGCTTCCAGTGAAAAAACTCCAGAAACAAAAACCTTCGATATTCAGTTGAAGCAAAAAAAAATTAGATGGTTCCAGCAAAACAAAACACGGGTTCCACAAAAATCTCACAAACAACAAACTAACATATTTGACTGTAGCAAAACGAACAGCCGGTTCCAGCAACATATTACTCTGGTTACAACAAAAATCTCACAAAATAGCAAAACTTTAGCAAAAATCGATTGTAGCAAAACAAACAGCCAGTTTGAGCAACAATTTACTATAGATCGAGTAAAAATCCCACAAAACAACAAACTCCAACAAATTTGATTGTAGCAAAAAAATTACTTCATGGACGCAGCATCCAGCGTGATTCTCCTTGGTATCATGTCGACACGGTGGGCACCGGGTAGTCGCCATTGCAACTTCTTGTCGGGGAATGTAGCAATTTCAAAAAAATTCCTACGCACACGCAAGATCATGGTGATGCATAGCAACGAGTGGGGAGAGTGAGTCCACGTACCCTCGTAGACCGAAAGCGGAAGCATTAGCACAACGCGGTTGATGTAGTCGTACGTCTTCACGATCCGACCAATCCAAGTACCGAACGTACGGCACCTCCGAGTTCAGCACACGTTCAACTCGATGACGTCCTACGAACTCCGATCCAGCAGAACTTCACGGGAGAGTTCCATCAGCACGACGGTGTGATGACGTTGATGATGTTGCTACCGACGCAGGGCTTCGCCTAAGCACCGCTACGATATGACCAAGGTGGAATATGGTGGAAGGGGCACCGCACACGGCTGGGAGAGATCAACAGATCAACTTGTGTGTCTAGAGGTGCCCCGTGCCCCCGTATATAGAGGCGGCCAGGAGGAGCGCGCGCCAAGGGGGGAGTCCTACTCCCACCGGGCTCCTCCTTTCCTTGTAGGAGTAGGAGAAGGGAAGGAAGGGAGAGAGGAGGAGAAGGAAAAAGGGGGGCGCCGCCCCCCTCCTTGTCCAATTCAGACTAGGGGGGAGGGGGCGCGTGGCTGCCCTGGCTGCCCCTCCTCTTCTCCCACTAAGGCCCATTAGGCCCAATATACTCCCCGGAGGGTTCCGGTAACCCCCCGATACTCCGGTAAATGTCTGAAACCTCCCGAAACACTTCCGGTGTCCGAACATAGTCGTCCAATATATCGATCTTTACGTCACGACCATTTCAAGACTCCTCGTCATGTCCGTCATCATATCCGAGACTCCGAACTACCTTAGGTACATCAAAACACAAAAACTCATAATACCGATCGTCACCGAACTTTAAGAGTGTGGACCCTACAGGTTCGAGAACTATGTAGACATGACCGAGACATGTCTCCGGTCAATAACCAATAGCGGAACCTGGATGCTCATATTGGTTCCCACATATTCTACAAAGATCTTTATCGGTCAAACCGCATAACAACATACATTGCTCCTTTTGTCATTGGTATGTTACTTGCCCGAGATTCGATCGTCGGTATCTCAATACCTAGTTCAATCTCGTTGCCGGCAAGTCTCTTTACTCGTTATGTAATGCATCATCCCGCAACTAACTCATTAGTCACATTGCTTGCAAGGCTTATAGTGATGTGCATTACCGAGAGGGCCCATAGATACCTCTCTGACAATCGGAGTGACAAATCCTAATCTCGAAATACGCCAACTCAACAAGTACCTTCGGAGACACCTGTAGAGTACCTTTATAATCACCCGGTTATGTTATGACGTTTGGTAGCACACAAAGTGTTCCTCCGATAAACGGGAGTTGCATAATCTCATAGTCATAGGAATATGTATAAGTCATTTAGAAAGCAATAGCAACATACTAAACGATCAAGTGCTAAGCTAACGGAATGGGTTAAGTTAATCACATCATTCTCCTAATGATGTGATCTCGTTAATCAAATGACAACTCATGTCTATGGTTAGGAAACTTAACCATCTTTGATTTAACGAGCTAGTCAAGTAGAGGCATACTAGTGACACTATGTTTGTCTATATTCACACATGTATTATGTTTCCGGTTAATACAATTCTAGCATGAATAATAAACATTTATCATGATATGAGGAAATAAATAATAACTATATCATTGCCCCTAGGGAGTATTTCCTTCAGTCTTCCACTTGCACTAGAGTCAATAATCTAGATCACACAGTAATAATTCTAACACCCATGGAGTCTTGGTGTTGATCATGTTTTGCTCGTGGAAGAGGCTTAGTCAACGGGTCTGCAACATTCAGATCCGTATGTATCTTGCAAATCTCTATGTCTCCCACCTGGACTTGATTCCGGATGGAATTGAAGCATCTCTTGATGTGCTTGGTTCTCTTGTGAAATCTGGATTCCTTTGCCAAGGCAATTGCACCAGTATTGTCACAAAAGATTTTCATTGGACCCGATGCACTAGGTATGACACCTAGATCGGATATGAACTCCTTCATCCAGACTCCTTCATTTGCTGCTTCCGAAACAACTATGTACTCCGCTTCACACATAGATCCCGCCATGACACTTTGTTTAGATCTGCACCAAATGACAACTCCACCGTTCAATATAAACACGTATCCGGTTTGCGATTTAGAATCGTCCGGATCAGTGTCAAAGCTTGCATCGACGTAACCATTTACGACTAGCTCTTTATCACCTCCATAAACGAGAAACATATCCTTAGTCCTTTTCAGGTATTTCAGGATGTTCTTGACCGCTGTCCAGTAATCCGCTCCTGGATTACTTTGGTACCTCCCTGCTAAACTAATAGCAAGGCACACATCAGGTCTAGTACACAACATTGCATACATGATAGAGCGTATGGCTGAAGCATAGGGAACATCTTTCATTTTCTCTCTATCTTCTGCAGTGGTCGAGCATTGAGTCTGACTACACTTCACACATTGTAATACAGGCAAGAACCCTTTCTTTGCTTGATCCATTTTGAACTTCTTCAAAACTTTATCAAGGTATGTGCTTTGTGAAAGTCCAATTAAGCGTCTTGACCTATCTCTATCACTACTGGAATCCAGTTATTGCCGTCTGCCAGTTCTTTGCCGTCAGCTGGCTGACGGTAAAGAAGGTCTTTGCCGTCCTCTTACATAAAACAGACGACAAAGAACTGGCTGCTGGCAAAGAAGGTCTTTGCCATCAGCCAGTTCTTTGCCGTCAGCTGGCTGACGACAAAGATTCTTTGCCATCAGCTTGTGGACGGCAAAGAGGGAGGTGGGCCCCACTAACGAGCAGCTAAAAAAACTAATGGCCAGCTCTTTGTCGTCCGCTAGCAGACGGCAAAGGGGGCGAATGACAAATGGATTAACCTAACTAACGGCTGCCCCACCCCGCCCCTCCCTCTCTCTCTCTCTCTCTCTCTCT
>NC_057807.1:91469025-91470871 GCF_018294505.1 Triticum aestivum
AAGATAGTTTCTTATTTAGGGTTCCACCATGTTTTGCAGTTTCTTTCTTTTCTGTTTTATATATTAGATATAGTTTTAGATAATAAATAGTTTTATATAGTGTACATATTAGAAAAGAAGAAGGAAAAAAAGGAAAAACAAAAAAGGGAAAGGAAGAATAAAAGGGAAAGGAAGAAGAGGAGGAGGAGGAGGAAGAAGAATAAGAAGAAGAAGAAGAAGAAGAAGAAGAAGAAGAAGAAGAAGAAGAAGAAGAAGAAGAAGAAGAAGAAGAAGAAGAAGAAGAAGAAAAAGAAGAGGAAAAAGAAGAACAAGATGATGATGATGATGATGATGATGATGATGATGATGATGGTGAAGAAGAAGAAGAAGAAGAACGAAAGGAAGAAGAGGAAGAAGAAGAAAAAGAAAAGAGGAAAAAAGAATAAGAGGGGAAGAAGAAGAAAAAGACACGTTTTTATACTTTCTTATTTAGGGTTTCGCCATGTTTTGCAATTTCTTTCTTTTCTTTAATTGAATGTTTTTATACTGCTAGCTAATTGCCTAGTTTGCTGACCGAAAGAAGATAAATTAGTTATTATATGAAATACAACTAAAGCCAACATTTTTGATGACTAGTGCTACTAATAAATTCAACTAGAGCCATCATATGTCCACAAGTGCATTGTTTTTTGAATGAGAAATGATAACTTGGTGTAGTTGATTATCTTTTGCTCAAAATTTCTTATGTTATAATGTTGTACGATAGTGTTGTAAGGGTACTAATTGGTCTCTTCTGCTGCTTATCAGTGATGGGGGGAAGCCGCCACCGCAGACTCCGCTCTGCCACACCGCAGTACAAGTTGGATGCTTCCGAGTTCTTCAGTATCATACTTGGGACTTCAGTATCATCCATGAGGCAGGTATATAAAAGGAGAGATCTCCCCTTCACCCATCTCATTATGATAACTCTGTTGTTTGCTACATCATTCATTGTCCCAAACTGCAGAGGCTGCCTGACACTTTTATGAACATGCTGGGTGAAGATCCGCCAAATAATGTGAAGCTACAACAGGCTGGCAGCGGGTTTCGCAGGTTGTGGGACGTGGAGTTGGTGATCAAGGAGGGCCACATGTACTTGTGTCGTGGTATGGAGAAGTTCTACCGTGCCTATGACCTGCGGCTGGGGTACTTCCTTCTCTTCAGGTACGACACGCCGACGCCACCATGCTAATCGTGAAGGTGTTCAACGCAACTATGTGTAGCATGCGCTACGCTGACGACAATGATGCCAGTACATTCTGCCTCTTCTTATTCCTCTACATTTGGCTCTGTCTCGCATTGATTGTTAACGGTCATTGTTGCATTTGGACAGGCAATGGGAGCAATAGCAGCGACACTGGCTACAGCCAAAGCAGCATCAATTCTGGCTGCAGCAAAGACAGCAAGGAGGATGATCCAGATTGGAGTGGGGAAGAAGAGGAGCAAAGTGGGCATCAGGCTGAGGATGACCTAGCGATGGTGGTGGCTGACCAAGGGCAAGAGATGGTGGTGGCTGACCATGGGCAAGAGTTGGTGGTGGCTGAGGATGACCTATCGATGGTCTTCTTCTTCTTCTTCTTCTTCTTCTTCTTCTTCTTCTTCTTCTTCTCCTCCAAAATGACATAAGTTAGCTCTAAGTTAGCTCTAATATGCTTAGTTCACTCAAAGATGGCATAATTAGCTAGGTTGGCTCCATTTTACCTAAGTTGGCTCTAATATGCTAAGTTATCTCTAATATGCTTAGTTTCCTATAGGTTAGCTCCAAAATTACTTATGTTAGCACAAAATGACCAAGTTTACATAATAAGCTTATAGTCTTCTTCTTCTT
>NC_057807.1:91472011-91529133 GCF_018294505.1 Triticum aestivum
TAGGTTAGGTCCATTTTACTTAAGTATGCTTACTTCTTATAGTCTTCTTCTTCTTCTTCATTTTCTTCTTCTTCTTCTAACATCTTGTTTATCATTTTGTAGATTTGATTTAATTCACGGAAGCTTGCATGGATGGAGTGCTTCTTTTCCATTTATGCTTTTATTTTGTATCAATGAACTTGCATGGTTGGAACTTTTTATATATGGTTGGATGGATAACAGTGTTGGATGAACAATGTGAAACTTTTGTAATATGTAAGGATGCATGGAACTATATATTTGTTGGTTATGTATGTATATATGATGAAACTTGTGTGTTGGATATGCTTGTTGTGTATATATGTATATCTGTGTATATCTGTTAATTCCTGCCAAATTGAATGAATTAAATTAAAAACAGGGTTGCACAGGCTCTTTGCCGTCAGCTAGCTGATGGCAAACATGCCACATGGCAGCTACCCGTGATTCCTGGGACTGGCATGTTTGAGCACTTTGCCGTCTGCTAGCGGACGACAAAGACCTTAGCCTCTTTGTCGTCTGCTGGCTGACGGCAAAGTACGCCATTAACCCCTAACGGCTCAAACCCCACCTCATCGTCGTCCACAATCGTTGTCGTCTTCTGGCCACCAACGGCGGATGGCATAATCCTTTGTCGTCCGTTTCCAGGAAGCGGACGGCAAAGAAGGCCTTTGCTGGCACGTGTTCGAATGGACGGTTTGTCGTCTGCTCGCAGACGGCAAAGGAGTTTGCCGTCCGTGATCCATGCGTTTGCCGTCTGCCATGGCGGACGGCAAAGAAGTGGATTCCAATAGTGTATAGATCTTGATGCCCAATATATAAGCAGCTTCACCGAGGTCTTTCATTGAAAAACTTTTATTCAAGTATCCTTTTATGCTATTCAGAAATTCTATATTATTTCCAATCAACAATATGTCATCCACATATAATATGAAAAATGCTACAGAGCTCCCACTCACTTTCTTGTAAATACAGGCTTCTCCAAAAGTCTGTATAAAACCATATGCTTTGATCACACTATCAAAGCGTTTATTCCAACTCCGAGAGGCTTGCACCAGTCCATAAATGGATCGCTGGAGCTTGCAAACTTTGTTAGCACCTTTCGGATCGACAAAACCTTCTAGTTGCATCATATACAACTCTTCTTCCAGAAATCCATTCAGGAATGCAGTTTTGACATCCATTTGCCAAATTTCATAATCATAAAATGCAGCAATTGCTAACATGACTCAGACAGATTTAAGCATCGCTATGGGTGAGAAAGTCTCATCATAGTCAACCCCTTGAACTTGTCGAGCTTTGTAGACATTAACATTACCATCAGCGCCAGTCTTCTTCTTGAAGATCCATTTATTCTCGATGGCTTGCCGATCATCGGGCAAGTCAACCAAAGTCCACACTTTGTTCTCATACATGGATCCCATCTCAGATTTCATGGCCTCAAGCCATTTTGCTGAATCTGGGCCCATCATCGCTTCCTCATAGTTCATAGGTTCGCCATGGACAAGTAACATGACCTCCAGAATAGGATTACCGTACCACTCTGGTGCGGATCTTACTCTGGTTGACCTACGAGGTTCGTTAGTAACTTGATCTGAAGTTTCATGATCAATATCATTAGCTTCCTCACTAATTGGTGTAGGTGTCACAGGAACCGGTTTCTGTGATGAACTACTTTCCAATAATGGAGCAGGTACAGTTACCTCATCAACTTCTACTTTCCTCCTACTCACTTCTTTCGAGAGAAACTCCTTCTCTAGAAAGGATCCATTCTTAGCAACGAATGTCTTGCCTTTGCATCTGTGATAGAAGGTGTACCCAACTGTTTCCTTTGGGTATCCTATGAAGACACATTTCTCTAATTTGGGTTCGAGCTTATTAGGTTGAAGCTTTTTCACATAAGCATCGCAGCCCCAAACTTTAAGAAACGATAACTTTGGTTTCTTACCAAACCACAGTTCATAAGGCGTCGTCTCAACGAATTTTGATGGTGCCCTATTTAACGTGAATGCAGCTGTATCTAAAGCATAACCCCAAAACGATAGCGGTAAATCAGTAAGAGACATCATAGATCGTACCTAGTAAAGTACGATTATGACGTTCAGACACACCATTACGCTGTGGTATTCCAGGTGGCGTGAGTTGCGAAACTATTCCACATTGTTTCAAATGTAGACCAAACTCATAACTCAAATATTCTCCTCCACGATCTGATCGTAGAAACTTTATTTTCTTGTTATGATGATTTTCCACTTCACTCTAAAATTCTTTGAACTTTTCAAATGTTTCAAACTTATGTTTCATTAAGTAGATATACTCATATCTGCTCAAATCATCTGTGAAGGTGAGAAAATAACGATACCCACCGCGAGCCTCAATATTCATCGGACCACATACATCAGTATGTATGATTTCCAATAAATCTGTTGCTCGCTCCATAGTTCCGGAGAACGACGTTTTAGTCATCTTGCCCATGAGGCATGGTTCGCAAGTACCAAGTGATTCCAAAAGTCCATCAGTATGGAGTTTCTTCATGCGCTTTACACCAATATGACCCAAACCGCAGTGCCACAAATAAGATGCACTATCATTATCAACTCTGCATCTTTTGGTTTCAACATTATGAATATGTGTGTCACTACTATCGAGATTTAACACGAATAGACCACTCTTCAAGGGTGCATGACCATAAAAGATATTACTCATATAAATAGAACAACCATTATTCTCAGATTTAAATGAATAACCGTCTCGCATCAAACAAGATCCAGATATAATGTTCATGCTCAACGTTGGCACCAAATAACAATTATTTAGGTCTAAAACTAATCCCGAAGGTAGATGTAGAGGTAGCGTGCCGACGGCGATCACATCGACTTTGGAACCATTTCCCACGTGCATCGTCACCTTGTCCTTAGCCAGTCTTCGCTTAATCCGTAGTCCCTGTTTTGAGTTGCAAATATTAGCAACATAACCAGTCTCAAATACCCAGGTGCTACTGCGAGCTCAAGTAAGGTACACAACAATAACATGTATATAACATATACCTTTGTTCACCTTGCCATCCTTCTTATCCGCCAAATACTTGGGGCAGTTCCGCTTCCAGTGACTAGTCTGCTTGCAGTAGAAGCACTCAGTCTCAGGCTTAGGTCCAGACTTGGGTTTCTTCTCTTAGGAAACAACTTGTTTGTTGTTCTTCTTGAAGTTCCCCTTTTTCTTCCCTTTTCCCTTTTTCTTGAAACTGGTGGTCTTGTTGACCATCAACACTTGATGCTCCTTCTTGATTTCTACCTCCACAGCCTTTAGCATTGCGAAGAGCTAGGGAATTGTCTTATTCATCCCTTGCATATTATAGTTCATCACGAAGCTCTTGTAGCTTGGTTGCAGTGATTGAATAATTCTGTCAATAACACTACCATCCGAAAGATTAACTCCTAGTTGAATCCAGTGATTGTTATACCCAGACATTTTGAGTATATGTTCACTGACAGAACTATTTTCCTCCATCTTGCAGTTGTAGAACTTATTGGAGACTTCATATCTCTTAATCTGGGCATTTGTTTGAAATATTAACTTCAACTCCTGGAACATCTCATATGCTCCATGACGTTCAAAACGTCGTTGAAGTCCCGGTTCTAAGCCGTAAAGCATGGCACACTGAACTATCGAGTAGTCATCAGCTTTGCTCCGCCAAACGTTCACAACATCTGCAGTTGCATCTGCAGTAGGCCTGGCACCCAGCGGTGCTTCCAGGACGTAATTCTTCTGTGCAGCAATGAGGATAATCCTCAAGTTATGGACCCAGTCCGTGTAATTGCTACCATCATCTTTCAACTTTGCTTTCTCAAGGAACGCATTAAAATTTCACAGAACAACAGCACGGGCCATCTATCTACAACAACATAGACAAGAAAAATACTATCAAGTACTAAGTTCATGATAAATTTAAGTTCAATTAATCATATTACTTTAGAACTCCCACTTAGATAGACATCCCTATAATCATCTAAGTGATCACGTGATCCAAATCAACTAAACCATAACCGATCATCACGTGAAATGGAGTAGTTTCCAATGGTGAACATCACTATGTTGATCATATCTACTATATGATTCACGCTCGACCTTTCGTTCTTAGTGTTCCGAGGCCATATCTGCATATGCTAGACTCGTCAAGTTTAACCCGAGTATTCTACGTGTGCAAAACTGGCTTGCACCCGTTGTAGATGAACATTGAGCTTCACCCGATCATCACGTGGTGTCTCGGCACGACGAACTTTAGCAACGGTGCATACTCAGGGAGAACACTTTTACCTTGAAATTTTGTGAGAGATCATCTTATAATGCTACCATCAATCAAAGCAAAATAAGATGCATAAAGGATAAACATCACATGCAATCAATATAATAAAGGAAATATGCCCTAGAGGCAATAATAAAGTTATTATTTATTTCCTTATATCATGATAAATGTTTATTATTCATGCTAGAATTGTATTAACCGGAAACATAATACATGTGTGAATACATAGACAAACATAGTGGCACTAGTATGCCTCTACTTGACTAGCTCGTTTATCAAAGATGGTTATGTTTCCTAGCCATGGACAAAAGAGTTGTCATTTGATTAACGGGATCACATCATTAGGAGAATGATGTGATTGACTTGACCCATTCCGTTAGCTTAGCACTTGATCGTTTAGTATGTTGCTGTTGCTTTCTTCATGTCTTATACATGTTTCTGTAACTATGAGATTATGCAACTCCCGTTTACCGGAGGAACACTTTGGGTGCTACCAAACGTCACAACATAACTGGGTGATTATAAAGGAGTACTACAGGTGTCTCCAAAGGTACATGTTGGGTTGGCGTATTTCGAGATTAGGTTTTGTCACTCCGATTATCGGAGAGGTATCTCTGGGCCCTCTTTGTAATGCACATCACTATAAGCCTTGCAAGCAATGTGGCCAATGAGTTGGTTATGGAATGATGCATTACATAACGAGTAAAGAGACTTGTCGGTAATGAGATTGAACTAGGTATTGGATACCGACGATCGAATCTCGGGCAAGTAACATACCGATGACAAAGGGAACAAAGTATGTTATTATGCGGTTTGACCGATAAAGATCTTCGTAGAATATGTAGGATCCAATATGGGCATCCAGGTTCCGCTATTGGTTATTGACCAAGAATAGTTCTAGGTCATGTCTACATAGTTCCCGAACCCGTAGGGTCCGCACGCTTAAGGTTTCGATGACAGTTATATTATGAGTTTATGAGTTTTTGATGTACCGAAGGAGTTCGGGGTCCCGCATGAGATCGGGGACATGACGAGGAGTCTCGAAACGGTCGAGACGTAAAGATCGATATAGTGGACGACCATATTCGGAGTTCGGAAAGGTTCCGAGTGATCCGGGTATTTTTCGGAGTACCGGAGAGTTACGGGAATTCCCCGGGGACTATATGGGCCTTATTGGGCCATACGGGAATAGAGGAGAGAGGCCAAAAGGAAGGAGGCCTGCGCCCCCCCTCTGGTCCGAATTGGACAAGGGGCGCAGCCCCCCTTTCCTTCTTCGTCTCCCCCTCTTTCCCCTTCTCCTACTCCAACAAGGGAGGTGGAATCCTAATAGGACTAGGGAGTCCTAGTAGGACTCCACACTTGGCGCACCCCCTCCTAGGGCCGGCCACCTCCCCCCTTGTTCCTTTATATACGGGGTAGGGGGGCACCCCATGACACACAAGTTGATCTACGTGATCGTTCCTTAGCCGTGTGCGGTGCCCCCCTCCACCATATTCCACCTCGGTCATATCGTCGCGGAGTTTAGGCGAAGCCCTGCGCCGGTAGAACATCATCATCGTCACCACGCCGTCGTGCTGATGGAACTCATCCCCGACACTTTGCTGGATCAGAGTCCGGGGATCGTCATCGAGCTAAACGTGTGCTGAACTCGGAGGTGCCGTACGTTCGGTACTTGGATCGGTCGGATCGTGAAGACATACGACTACATCAACCGCATTGTCATAACGCTTCCGCTTACGGTCTACGAGAGTACATGGACATTACTCTCCCCTCTCGTTGCTATGCATCACCATGATCTTGCGTGTGCGTAGGAATTTTTTGAAATTACTACGTTCCCAAAAGTGGCATCCGAGCCAGGTTTTATGCGTTGATGTTATATGCACGAGTAGAACACAAGTGAGTTGTGGGCGATACAAGTCATACTGCTTACCAGCATGTCATACTTTGGTTCGGCGGTATTGTTGGATGAAGCGGCCCGGACCGACATTACGCGTACGCTTACGCGAGACTGGTTTTACCGAAGTGCTTCGCACACAGGTGACTAGCGAGTGTCTATTTCTCCAACTTTAGTTGAACCGAGTGTGGCTACGCCTGGTCCTTGCGAAGGTTAAAACAGCACTAACTTGGCGAACTATCGTTGTGGTTTTTGATGCGTAGGTAAGAACGGTTCTTGCTCAGCCCGTAGCAGCCACGTAAAACTTGCAACAACAAAGTAGAGGACGTCTAACTTGTTTTTGCAGGGCATGTTGTGATGTGATATGGTCAAGATGTGATGAGATATAAGTTGTTGTATGAGATGATCATGTTTTGTTGAAGTTATCGGCAACTGGCCGAAGCTCTGTGGTTGTCTCTTTGTTGCATAAGATGCAAGTGCCAAATAATTGCTTTACTTTATCGCTATGCGATAGCAATAGTTGCAAGAGCAATAGTTGGCGAGACGACCATGTGACGACACATTGATATAGATCAAGATGATGAAGATCATGGTGTCGTGCCGGTGACGATAGAGATCATGACAGTACTTTGGAGATGGAGATCAAAGGCGCAAGATGATCATGGCCATATCATGTCACATATTTTGATTACATATGATGTTTATCTGTTATACATCTTATCTTGCTTTGATTGACGGTAGCATTTTAAGATGATCTCTCACTAAATTATCAAGAAGTGTTCTCCCTGAGTATGCACCGTTGCGAAAGTTCTTCGTGCTGAGACACCACGTGATGATCGGGTGTGATAGGCTCTACGTTCAAATACAACGGGTGCAAAACAGTTGCACACGCGGAATACTCAGGTTAAACTTGACGAGCCTAGCATATAACAGATATGGCCTTGGAACACGGAGACCGAAAGGTCGAGCGTGAATCATATAGTAGATATGATCAACATATTGATGTTCACTGTTGAAACTACTCCATCTCACATGACGATCGGACATGGTGTAGTTGATATGGATCACGTAATCACTTAGAGGATTAGAGGGATGTCTATCTAAGTGGGAGTTCTTAAGTAATATGATTAATTGAACTTAAATTTATCATGAACTTAGTCCTGGTAGTATTTTGCAAATTATGTTGTAGATCAATAGCTTGCTTTGTTGCTTTCATATGTTTATTTTGATATGTTCCTAGAGAAAATTGTGTTGAAAGATGTTAGTAGCAATGATGCGGATTGGATCCGTGATCTAAGGTTTATCCTCATTGCTGCACAGAAGAATTATTTCCTTAATGCACCACTAGGTGACAGACCTATTGCAGGAGCAGATGCAGACGTTATGAACGTTTGGCTAGCTCAATATGATGACTACTTGATAGTTTAGTGCACCTTGCTTAACGGCTTAGAATCGGGACTTCAAAGACGTTTTGAACATCATGGACCATATGAGATGTTCCAGGAATTGAAGTTAATATTTCCAGCAAATACCCGAGTTGAGAGATATGAAGTCTCCAACAAGTTCTATAGCTAAAAGATGGAGGAGAATTGCTCAACTAGTGAGCATGTGGATTGTCTGGGTACTACAATCGCTTGAATCAAGTGGGAGTTAATCTTCCAGATAAGATAGTGATTGATAGAGTTCTCTAGTCACCATCACCAAGTTAGTAGAACTTTGTGATGAACTACAATATGCAAGGGATGACGAAAACGATTCCCGAGCTCTTCGTGATGTTGAAATCGACGAAGGTAGAAATCAAGAAAGAGCATCAAGTGTTGATGGTTGACAAGATCACTAGTTTCAAGAAAAGGGCAAAGGGAAAGAAAGGGAACTTCAAGTAGAATGACAAGCAAGTTGTCAGTCCCGCGAAGAAGCCCAAAGCTGGACCAAAGCCTGAAACTGAGTGATTATACTGCAAAGGAAATGGTCACTAGAAGCGGAAATGCCCTGAATATTTGGTGGTTAAGAAGGATGGCAAAGTGAACAAGGGTATATTTGATATACATGTTATTGATGTATACTTTACTAGTGTTTATAGTAGCCCCTGAGTATTTGATACTTGTTCGGTTGCTAAATATTAGTAACTCGAAACAGGAGTTACAGAATAAACAGAGACTAGTTGAAGGGGAAGTGACGATGAGTGTTGGAAGTGGTTCCAAGATTGATATGATCATCATCGCACACTCCCTATACTTTCGGGATAAGTGTTAAACCTAAATAAATGTTATTTGGCGTTTGCGTTGAGCATGAATATGATTTGATCATGTTTATTGCGATACGGTTATTCATTTAAAGTCAAAGAATAATTGTTGTTTTGTTTACATGAATAAAACCTTCGATGGTCATACACCCAATGAAAATAGTTTGTTGGATCTCGATCGTAGTAATACACATATTCATAATATTGATGCCAAAAGATGCAAAGTTGATAATGATAGTGCAACTTATTTGTGGCACTGCCGTTTGGGTCATATCGGTGTAAAGCGCATGAAGAAACTCCATAAAGATGGATTTTTGGAATCTCTTGGTTATGAATCATTTGATGCTTGCGAACCATGCCTTTTGGGCAAGATGACTAAAACTCCGTTCTCCGGAACAATGGAACGAGCTACTGACTTGATGGAAATAATGCATACCGATGTATACGGTCCAATGAGTGTTGATGCTTGTGGCGGGTATCGTTATTTTCTGACCTTCACAAGATGAATTGAGAAGATATGAGTATATCTACTTGATGAAACATAAGTCTAAAATAGTTGAAAAGTTCAAAGAATTTCAGAGTGAAGTGGAAAAAATCATCGTAACAAGAAAAATAAAGTTTCTATGATCTGATCGTGGAGAAGAATATTTGAGTTATGAGTTTGGTCTTCATTTGAAACAATGTGAAATAGTTTCGCAACTCACGCCATCTGGAACACCACAATGTAATGGTGTGTCCAAACGTCGTAATCGTACTTTACTAGATATGGTGCGATCTATGATGTCTCTTATCGATTTACCACTATCGTTTTGGGGTTATGCATTAGAGATAGCTGCATTCACGTTTAATAGGGGACCATCTAAATCCGTTGAGATGACACCGTATGAATTATGGTTTAGCAGTAAACCTAAGCTATCGTTTCTTAAAGCTTGTAGTTGTGATGCTTATATGAAAAAGGTTTTCAACCTGATAAGCTCGAACCCAAATCAGAGAAGTGCGTCTTCATAGAATACCAAAAGGTAACTATTGGGTACACCTTCTATCACAGATCCGAAGGCAAATTATTCGTTGCTAAGATGGATCCTTTCTAGAGAAGAAGTTTCTCTCGAAAGAAGTGAGTGGGAGAAAAGTAGAACTTGATGAGGTAATTGTACCTTCTCCCTTATTGGAAAGTAGTTCATCACAGAAATCAGTTCCAGTGATTCCTACACCAATTAGTGAGGAAGTTAATGATATTGATCATGAAACTTCAGATCAAGTTTCAACTGAACCTCGTAGGTCTACCAGAGTAAGATCCGCACCAGAGTGGTACGGTAATCATGTTCTGGAAGTCATGTTACTAGACCATGATGAACCTACGAACTATGAGGAAGCGATGATGAGCCCAGATTCCACGAAATGGCTTGAGGCCATAAAATCTGAGATATGATCCATGTATGAGAACAAAGTATGGACTTTGATTGACTTGCTCGATGATCAGCAAGCCATGTTAAATAAATGGATCTTTAAGAGGAAGACGAACACTGATAGTAGTGTTACTATCTACAAAGCTCGACTTGTTGCAAAACGTTTTCAACAAGTTCAAGGTGTTGAATACGATGAGATTTTCTCACTCGTAATGATGCTTAAGTCTGTCCGAATCATGTTAGCAATTGCCATATTTTATGAAATCTGGCAAATGGATGTCAAAACTGCATTCCTTAATGGATTTATTAAAGAAGAGTTGCATATGATGCAACCAGAAGTTTTTGTCAATCCTAAATATGCTAACAAAATGTGCAAGCTCTAGCAATCCATCTATGGACTGGTGCAAGCATCTCAGAGTTGGAATATACGCTTTGATAAATTGATTAAAGCATATAGTTTTATACAGACTTGTGGTGAAGCCTGTATTTACAATAAAGTGAGTGGGAGCACTACCACCTTTCTGATAAATATATGTGAGTAACATATTGTTGATCAGAAATGATGTAGAATTTTTCTGGAAAGCATAAAAGAGTATATGAAAGGAGTTCTTTTAAAAGAAAGACCTCAGTAAAGCTACTTACATATTGAGCATCAAGATCTATTGAGATAGATCAAGACGCTTGATAAGTTTTTCAATAAGTACATACCTTGTCAAGATTTTGAAATAGTTCAAAATGGAACAGTCAAAGAAAGAGTTCTTGCCTGTGTTGCAAAGGTGTGAAATTGAGTAAGACTCAAATCCCGACCACGGCAGAAAATAGAAAAGAAGAATGAAAGTCATTCCCTATGCCTCAGTCATAGGTTCTATAAAGTATGCTATGCTGTATACCAGACCCATTGTATACCTTGCTCTGAGTTTGGCAAAGGAATACAATTTTGATCTAATAGTAGATCACTGGACAGCGGTCAAGAATATCCTTAGTGAGGACTAAGGAGATGTTTCTCGATTATGGAGGTGACAAAAGAGTTCGTCATAAAAGTTACATCGATGCAAACTTTTACACTGATCCAGATGACTCTAAGTCTCAATCTGGATACATATTGAAAGTGGGAGCAATTAGCTAGAGTAGCTCCGTGCAGAGCATTGAAGACATAGAATATTTGCAAAATACATACGGCTCTGAATGTGACAGACCCGTTGACTAAACTTCTCTCACGAGCAAAACATGATCATACCTTAGTACTCTTTGGGTGTTAATCACATAGCAATGTGAACTAGATTATTGACTCTAGTAAACCCTTTGGGTGTTGATCACATGACGATGTGAACTATGGGTGTTAATCATATACAGATATGATTATTGGTGTTAAATCACATGATGATGTGAACTAGATTATTGACTCTAGTGCAAGTGGGAGACTGAAGGAAATATGCCCTAGAGGCAATAATAAAGTTATTATTTATTTCCTTATATCATGATAAATGTTTATTATTCATGCTAGAATTGTATTAACCGGAAACATAATACATGTGTGAATACATAGACAAACATAGTGTCACTAGTATGCCTCTACTTGACTAGCTCGTTTATCAAAGATGGTTATGTTTCCTAGCCATGGACAAAAGAGTTTTCATTTGATTAACGGGATCACATCATTAGGAGAATGATGTGATTGACTTGACCCATTCCGTTAGCTTAGCACTTGATCGTTTAGTATGTTGCTGTTGCTTTCTTCATGACTTATACATGTTTCTATAACTATGAGATTATGCAACTCCAGTTTACCAGAGGAACACTTTGGGTGCTTCCAAACGTCACAATGTAACCGGGTGACTATAAAGGAGTACTACAGGTGTCTCCAAAGGTACATGTTGGGTTGGCGTATTTCGAGATTAGGTTTTGTCACTCCGATTGTCGGAGAGGTATCTCTGGGCCCTCTCGGTAATGCACATCACTATAAGCCTTGCAAGCAATGTGGCCAATGAGTTGGTTATGGAATGATGCATTACATAACGAGTAAAGAGACTTGCCGGTAACGAGATTGAACTAGGTATTGGATACCGACGATCGAATCTCGGGCAAGTAACATACCGATGACAAAGGGAACAAAGTATGTTGTTATGCGGTTTGACCGATAAAGATCTTCATAGAATATGTAGGAGCCAATATGGGCATCCAGGTTCCGCTATTGGTTATTGACCAAGAATAGTTCTAGGTCATGTCTACATAGTTCTCGAACCCGTAGGGTCCGCACGCTTAAGGTTTCGATGACAGTTATATTATGAGTTTATGAGTTTTTGATGTACCTAAGGAGTTCGAAGTCCCGGATGAGATCAGAGACATGACGAGGAGTCTCGAAATGGTCGAGACGTAAAGATCGATATATTGGACGACCATATTCGGAGTTCGGAAAGGTTCCGAGTGATCCGGATATTTTTCGGAGTACCGGAGAGTTACGGGAATTCACCGGGGAGTATATGGGCCTTATTGGGCCATACGGGAATAGAGGAGAGAGGCCAAAAGGAAGGAGGCGTGCGCCCCCCTCTGGTCCGAATTGGACAATGGGCGCAGCCCCCCTTTCCTTCTTCCTCTGCCCCTCTTTCCCCTTCTCCTACTCCAACAAGGGAGGTGGAATCCTACTAGGACTAGGGAGTCCTAGTAGGACTCCACACTTAGCGCGCCCCCTCCTAGGGCCGGCCACCTTCCCCCTTGCTCCTTTATATACGGGGGCAGGGGGGCACCCCATGACACACAAGTTGATCTACGTGATCGTTCCTTAGCCGTGTGCGGTGCCCCCCTCCACCATATTCCACCTCGGTCATATCGTCGCGGAGTTTAGGCGAAGCCCTGCGCCAGTAGAACATCATCATCGTCACCACATCGTCGTGCTGACGGAACTCATCCACGACACTTTGCTGGATCGGAGTCCAGGGATCGTTATCGAGCTGAACGTGTGCTGAACTCGGAGGTGCCGTACGTTCGGTACTTGGATCGGTCGGATCGTGAAGACGTACGACTACATCAACCGCGTTGTCATAACGCTTCCGCTTACGGTCTACAAGGGTACGTGGACATTACTCTCCCCTCTCGTTGCTATGCATCACCATGATCTTGCGTGTGCGTAGGAATTTTTTTGAAATTACTACGTTCCCCAACATATAAGTGATATGATATGGCCATCATCATCTTGTGCTTGTGATCTCCATCTCCGAAGCACCGTCATGATCACCATCGTCACCGGCGCGACACCTTGATCTCCATTGTAGCATCATTGTCATCTCGCCAACTATTGCTTCTACGACTATCGCTACCGCTTAGTGATAAAGTAAAGCAATTACAGGGTGATTGCATTGCATACAATAAAGTGACAACCATATGGCTCCTGCGAGTTGCCGATAACTCGGTTACAAAACATGATCATCTCATACAATAATATATAGTATCATGTCTTGACCACATCACATCACATCATGCCCTGCAAAAACAAGTTAGACATCCTCTACTTTGTTGTTGCAAGTTTTACGTGGCTGCTACGGGCTGAGCAAGAACCGTTCTTACCTACGCATCAAAACCACACTGATATTTCATCAAGTTAGTGTTGTTTTAACCTTCACAAGGACCGGACATAGCCACACTTGGTTCAACTAAAGTTGGAGAACTAGACACCCGCCAGCCACCTGTGTGCAAAGCACGTCGGTAGAACTAGTCTCACATAAGCGTACCTGTGTCGGTCCGGGCCGCTTCATCCAACAATACCGCCGAACCAAAGTATGACATGCTGGTAAACAGTATGACTTGTATCGCCCACAACTCACTTGTGTTCTACTCGTGCATATAACATCTACGCATAAACCTGGCTCGGATGCCACTGTTGGGGAACGTAGTAATTTCAAAAAAATTCCTATGCACACACAAGATCATGGTGATGCATAGCAACGAGCGGGGAGAGTGAGTCCGCATACCCTCGTAGACGTGTTAGCACAACGCGGTTGATGTAGTCGTATGTCTTCACGATACGACCGATCCAAGTACCGAACATATGGCACCTCTGAGTTCAGCACACGTTCAGCTCGATGACGTCCCACGAACTTCGATCCAACAGGGCTTCACTAGAGAGTTCCGTCAGCACGGCAGCGTGATGACAGTGATGATGTTGCTACCGATGCATGGCTTTGCCTAAGCACCGCTACGGTCTGACCGAGGTGGATTATGGTGGAGGGGGGCACCGCAAATGGCTGGGAGAGATCAATAGATCAACTTGTGTGTCTAGAGGTGCCCCCTGCCCCCGTATATAAAGGAGCAAGGGGGGAGGCGGCCGGCCAAGAGGAGGCACACCAAGGGGGGAGTCCTACTCCCACCGGGATTAGGCACTACAAAAAAAATACACTTCCGTGATGATACGTGTTTGTCACAGTAGGTCGCGTTTTTTGTCATGCATGTACATCCATGACAAATTTATGACAGAATCAAGATAGTCATACCTGTGCTGTCGTAGAAGTGTTCCATGACATTACCAAAATTATCATCATGGAAGTGTCCACTTCCATGACGATAAATCGCGCGTCACAGAAGTGCTTTTGTCAAGGGTGACCGACACATGGCATGCATCGTAACGGAACGCCGTTAAGCTATTGGGTCGGATTTTGGATCCGATAACCCGTTAACAGCCACGACCAATGCCGATTTTCCATGTGTAAAATTCTCATTGGTTGACGGATCCACGTGTCAGCTCCGCGTTGGCACAGGTGTGACTCATCCAACGGTCGAGATGGGCCTATGATATGTTGACACGTGGACCGGCCCAAAAGTGGCCCACAAAGTTTAAATGGGCGGGCCCAACCAAAGGCCCATAAGATTTAGCGGACCATAATGGGCCGGCCCAGCTAAAGGCCCACAAAATTTAGCGGACCATAATGGGCCGGCCCAGCTAAAGGCCCACAAGATTTTGCGGACCACAATGGGCCGGCCCAGCTAAAGGCCCACAAGATTCTGCAGACCATAATGGGCCGACCCAGCTAAAGGCCCAACATTCTCTGTCATCGGCCTGTCAACGGCCTGGTCTAAACTTGCCATCAATGCGGCCCATGGTCACTTCTGGCCCGTTAACAGTCCGCTAGGTAATTGGGCCGAATTACGGCCCGGTGTATTTCTGACCTGTTAAAGGTCCGGCTTCATTTGGGCCCATTTACAGGCCATCAAAACTTTCGGCCCATAAACGACCGTGAAGGATTTGGGTCATATTCGGCCATGTCTGTCATTCGGCCTATTAGAGGCCCACTATAGATTTGGCCCACTTTCGGCCTGTTGTCATTTTCGGCCCGTTAACGCCAGACATAAACCATGGGCCATATGTGGCCCAACGTCATATCAGGCCATTTAACGGCCCATATAAAAATGACGATAATCTAGCCCGACCGAAGTTCCGGCCTGTTAAAGGCCCGTGTATTAGGTTGGCGCATTTACGGCCCGTCCAAATTTTGGCCTGTCAAATATCCGCATCATAAATGGGCCACCATTTCGGCCTGCTAAGTCCAGTGGGTTATTTGGCACAATCAGGGCCCAATCTCACTTTTAGTCTATTAAAGGCCCATGTTTTTTATGGGCTCGACATATTTACACCTGTAAACGGCCTACTTTTACTGAGGGCGCAAATTATGTTTAGGCCTGTTAAAGGCCCACTATGGGCACAGGCCTACCAGAAAAATTTGAAAGCTTATGCTAATTTAAGCCCAGATATTTTTAGTGGGCTACATGCCAATTTCGGCCCGTAATCGTTTTTAGCCCAATTGGAATGGGCCTGACGAATGTTGGCATGTTGGGCTCCTACGAAGCTTTCGTCCAAATACATTACTAAGATAAACCTACACTATACAAAAATAGCGTCATAATTACTGCAGCCTGTGGCAGCATCATAAATGTTGTATCACAACAAAATAAATTCCAATCATACAACAAAAGGCCTGTTGGCATAAAGTTTACAATCCTTCCAGATAAAAGAACTATCAGATGTATAGAAGCACAGATCATTTGACCTGAGTGCTAATGTTTCAGGCTGTAGAATCTGATGGAGCAACACGATCTCCACCTTTTTTCCGCCATTGCTCTTCAACAACGAAGCAAATGTCTGATAGTCTGGTTTCAAAACCATTCATATCTTGACGGCATTTCTCAACCACTATTCTTGTTTCCGAAACAACGTCCATTAGGGATTGGACTTGTGTTTGGAGCACAGATATATCACTCTGTCTAGCAGGAAGATTTTGTTCAGTAGGCGATTTGGACGAGGTTACCTTGACAACCAACCCAGAATTATGCAGGAAGGTGCTTTTTGCACTGTTAGTGGAGAGATACTGACGCACTGCAGCAAGAGGTGACATTGTGCCTGTAGTAGCCTCGTCACCTTCAGGTGGTTGTGGCTGTTCAATCATTTGTTCCATAGCTTCCTGAAAGTTTGAACTTGTAGATTAGTGTACCAGTGAGTTACTAATGAGACAAAAACAAAGAAAGTAGGTTAAATGTTTATACATAACTTATTTTGGTGAACTACTGTAATACATTAGCATGTATTGTAGTGCCAACTACATAATAAAATCACTTTCGGAACATATGTCCATGTAGCATGCCTACTGTATTGTCTATTTCCTCACATTCATTGACATCTAAGGATAAAGAGGCATGGTTTAAAGTAGGATGAACATAGTATGACATCATTCATATCATGGGCAAACAGATATAAAAAAACATGCTATTTTATCATTGTGTGTGCATGTGAACATAACAACTAGATTATAGATCATGACCAAAAGAATATCCTTCATCTCTTTTAAACCATGTAAGGTGAAATGATACGTTAAGACAACTGTGTATAAAAGTGAACAGAGTAACTGACATTGGCTGCAAACCAAGTAGTTAAATGAACACATCACAGTACCAATCAGTTCAAGGCAGGAGGAGTAAGGACTTACAACAACGGCTTCAACTGGTGTGCTCATGCCCTTCATCTTGCTGGTGTGGCAATCCTTGAAGATTTGCACTGCATTTGGTTCAGGTTCTTTTTGGTCCGCACGGGCTTTCCGCTGTATTTGGAACAAGTCAATATAGATACGATAATATGGCACAAAAAAAGAAGGAAGTAGCAGCTATTTACAAGAGCCTCGCAGTGTGCAATATAGCTACGAGATCCTGTTGTCTGTTGGAATTTCACTTTAGAACGGTTGGTTTTGTTCTTCAAACAGTTAGCCTAGAAGAAGATACACTTGTAAGGCACATACATAAATACAAGTTCAATATGTGGTCTGATCAAATACATATAGCCTACCTGATACTTTGGATCAGACCAGTGTTTAACGAGGGCTGTCCAGTCTTCATCTGTAATATATTCCACTGGAGATGTTTGGGCGATTTCATTGTTAACCTTGCCATCAAAGTGAGATTTTCTAAGGTGGTACCGATACTGTCGCAGAGCAGACTGAAAAACATGAGTGCATGCTTGTTTAGTTGCATCATCTTTCGGATCCAACTTGAACCTCATCTGTTGAAAAAAGAATGTGAGTCTTATTAGGAGGAAGCTAGAAAGTATGGGACAGAGCAAGACAATATTACTAATTGCGATGAATAACATTACTTACAAACAAATGGTTAAGGAAGGTGTTAAACTGGGTATTATCTTTCTCATTCTTGTACTGGATCCACGTTGGGAGGATACGCGCATGACACCTAACGGCAACGGCTGCCTCTGATACTAACTTGGCTGACTCTGTAGCATCACGTGGCCTTTTTAAACCTGCCTCAAAAGGGATCTCCATTCTTCCTCCTTTAGATTTTGTTAATCTGTCAAGAATTATCCCTGATGTCTGTTTCCGCTTGCGCCGTGGTGCTAGTTCAACAACGAATATGGAAAGTGTTAGTGTACATCAAACTGTGAGAGTACATATAAAGGAGCATGCAACTGCAACTTGACCCGGTCAGGTATCGTCTTGGTGTTGATGCTCATGAGGTTCATCTGATCTTGCCAAGTCCTGTTGTGTCAACAGTGCTTCAGAAGTAGTGTTAGGTGTGAAGGCAGCTTGGGAACTGGCCAGTTCCGGAGCAAACGAACGAGTAACTGGTTGAGATGCTGGTACAGTTGAAGCGGATGTTGCAGTTGGTGGAGCAGGTGATACTGTGTTTGTAGATTTAGCCGGTGGACTTGGACCTTCTACTGCACTATAAGTACCAGCAGAATCTCGACGGCATAGCCTTTTCCGTTTCACCCGACGAGTAACAACACTCCCTACTATATTATTTTCCTTGCTCTTTTTTGACTTTGCCATGTCAAGTTGTACCCACAACAGAAAAGAATAAAATCACTCTTCATAACTCATTGATGCATGATACAGACAAGCAATACTTTGATGTAAGACAACCGTATCAGGATGGAATATGTAACAAAAACAGGACGACATGACATATTCACAGCTACGATGTGCAAACTAAGCAGAAGGATTTTCAGGAAAATAGAAGTAATGCAAGCTAGACACCATATGAAAGATGCAACCAATATTACTCTGCCAAGTTAAAAGTGTCTTGTCATAAGTGGCAATTCGAAAAATTAGAAGCAGTACAACATAGAAATCAATGCAAGATGCAACCACTATCAAACTGCCATGTTAAAAGCGTCCAATCATGAGTTACTGATGCGGGATACACAACAGCAGTACTTTGATGTAAGAACATGGTATGATAGATAGATGCAGTGTATTCTAGACACAGAAAGCCATGTCATATGCACATGTATAACGTATAAACTCATCAGGTGCAATTTAATCAAAATAGAAGAAATACAGGCTAGACAACATATGCAACATGAAACCAATTATCACACTGTCAACTTAGAGCAAGACCTGCGATGGTGGAGTGCGGGAGATGAACTCATCATGTAGACTTGGGACTTAAACTTCATTAGCAGTAGCAGTGGCAAATCTAGAGAGTCTCTGTTTGCGTCGGTGCGGAGTACCACCAACATCCCCTAACTTACTCTTTTCCTTCCTATTTTCTGATATTGCCTTATGAAGTCAAAACCACAAGAAGATGAATAAAATTAGCTCTGCATAACTGGTTGATGCATGATACAGACGAACACTACTTTCATGTAAGGCAAGCGCAGGAGGATGGAATATATACAAAAAAAGACAGTGTTTCATATTCACACGTACGATAGGAGGATGGAATATGTATGAAAAAAGAGTAAGTGGAAGGCATTTCAACAAAATTAGAAGAAATGAAAGCTAGGCACCATATGAACATGCAACCAATATCACTCTATCAGGTAAAAAGTGTCTCATCGTAAGTGCCATTTCAAGAAATTAGAAGCAGTACAAGCTAGAAGACAATGCAAGATGCAACCTACATCACAGTCCCAAGTTAAATGTGTCTTATGGGTAAGTGATCGTTGCAGGTATAAGTTGTAAGCTACGCAGATGCAATTCAACATAATCAGAAGCAATACAAACTAGACATCGTATGGAAAACGCAACCACGTATAACAGTTCCAAGTAAGAGCAAGCACCTGTGATAGTGGAGTAGGGGAGATGTGCTCATCGTGTACACGTATGTTCTAGAAACAGGAACACATGTCATATTCACAGGCATTATGTGTAAAGTAAGCAGATGCAATTCAAGTTATAAGCAATACAAGCTAGACATCATATGCAACATGCAACCACGTATAATAGTGTCAAGTTAGAGCAAGCACCTATGATGGTGGAGTAGGGGAGATGTGCTCATCATCTACACATCTACGTTGACTGTCCAGCCTTGTGTTGTCTTGCGAATCTTGTTGGGAGGATGGCGGAGTAGAATCTGTAGAGACCCCCTATTTGAGTTGCTCTGAAGGACCACCATCATCCACTGCCGGACTAATTTCCTTCAGCTGTAATGATTTTGCATTGTGAAGTCAAACCGATAAGAAAAAGGAATAAAATTCGCTCTTCAGAACTCATTCATGCATGATACTGATGAACACTACTCGGATGAAAGGCAAACACATGATGCGAGGATGGAATATGTATGAAAAACAGGATGGTGTGACATATTCACACCTATGATGTGGTAACTAAGCAGAAGGCATTTCAACAAATTAGAAGCACTACAATCTAGACACCATATGAAAGATGCAACCAATATCACTCTGCCAAGTTCAAACTGTATGGCATTTCAAAAAATTAGAAGCAGTATATGCTAGAAATCATATGCAAGACACAACCAATATCACAGTGGCGACTTAAAGGTGTCTTATCATAAGTGACTGATGCGGGATATGCAGGAATAGTAGTCTGATGTAGAAACAGGAACGCATGTCATATTCACAGGCATTATGTGTAAAGTAAGCAGATGCAATTCAACAAAGTTAGAAGCAATACAAGCTAGACATCATACGCAACATAGAACCACATATAGTAGTGTGAAGTTAGAGCAAGCACCTGTGATGGTGGAGTAGGGGAGATGTGCTCATCATCTACACAGCTACGTTGACTGTCTAGCCTTGCGTTGTCTTGCGAATCTTGTTGGGAGGATGGCGGAGTAGGATCTGTAGAGAACCTCTGTTTCAGTTGCTCAAAAGGACCACCATCATCCAATGCCTTGCCAATTTCCTTCAGCTTTATTGATTTTGCATTGTGAGGTCATACCGACAAGAAAAAGGAATATCATTCGCTCTTCAGAACTCATTCATGCATGATACTGACGAACACTACTATGATGAAAGGCAAAGTCATGATACGAGGATGGAATATGTACGAAAAAATGGACGGCTTGACATATTCACATCTATGATGTGGTAACTAAGCAGAAGGCACTTCAACAAATTAGAAACACTGCAAGACACCATATGGAAGGTGCAATCAATATCACTCTGCCAAGTTAAAACTGTCTCATAATAGGTGGCGTTCATCAAACTAGAAGCAATATGATGACCCACAAGTATAGGGGATCTATCGTAGTCCTTTCGATAAGTAAGAGTGTCGAACCCAACAAGGAGCAGAAGGAAATGATAAGCGGTTTTCAGCAAGGTATTCTCTGCAAGTACTGAAATAAGTGGTAACAGATAGTTTTGTGATAGGATAAATTGTAACGAGCAACAAGTAACAAAAGTAAATGAAGTGCAGCAAGGTGGCCCAATCCTTTTTGTAGCAAAGGACAAGCCTGGACAAACTCTTATGATAGGAAAAGCGCTCCCTAGGACACATGGGAATATCGTCAAGCTAGTTTTCATCACGTTCATATGATTCACGTTTGGTACTTTGATAATTTGATATGTGGGTGGACCGATGCTTGGGTACTTCCCTTACTTGGACAAGAATCCCACTTATGATTAACCTCTATTGCAAGCATCCGCAACTACAACAAAAGTATTAAGGTAAACCTAACCATAGCATGAAACATATGGATCCAAATCAGCCCCTTACGAAGCAACGCATAAACTAGGGTTTAAGCTTCTGTCACTCTAGCAACCCATCATCTACTTATTACTTCCCAATGCTTTCCTCTAGGCCCAAATAGTGGTGAAGTGTTATGTAGTCAACGTTCACATAACACCACCAGAGGTTAGACAACATACATCTTATCAAAATATCGAACGAATACCAAATTCACATGACTACTAATAGCAAGACTTCTCCCTTGTCCTCAGGAACAAATGTAACTACTCACAAAGCATATTCATGTTCATAATCAGAGGGGTAATATTGTGCATAAAGGATCTGAACGTATGATCTTCCACCAAATAAACCAACTAGCATCAACTACAAGGAGTAATCAACACTACTAGCAACCTACTAGCACCAATCCCGGACTTGGAGACAAGAATTGGATACAAGAGATGAACTAGGGTTTGGAGATGAGATGGTGTTGGTGAAGATGTTGATGGAGATTTCCCTCTCCCGATGAGAGGAGTGTTGGTGATGACGACGATGATGATTTCCCCCTCCCGGAGGGAAGTGTCCCCGGCAGAACAGCTCTGCCAGAGCCCTAGATTGGTTCCGCCAAGGTTCCGCCTCGTGGCGGCGGAGTCTCGTCCCGAAAGGTTCTCTTTGATTTTTTTTCTCATCGAAAGACTTCATATAGGAGAAGATGGGCGTCGGAGAGCCACCAGGGGGCCCACGAGGTAGGGGGGCGCGCCCAGGGGGCGCGCCCCCCACCCTCGTGAGCAGGGTGTGGGCCCACTGGCCTTCATCTTTGGCGACGATTTTTCTTTATTTATTTCAAGGTATTCTGTGGAGTTTCAGGACTTTTGGAGTTGCATAGAATAGGCCTCCAATATTTGCTCCTTTTCCAGCCCAGAATTCCAGCTGCCGGCATTCTCCCTCTTCATGTAAACCTTGTAAAATAAGAGAGAATACCCATAAGTATCGTGACATAACATGAAATAACATCCCATAATGCAATAAATATTATCATAAAAGCATGATGCAAAATGGACGTATCAACTCCCCCAAGCTTAGACCTCGCTTGTGCTCAAGCGAAAAGTCGATAACAATGAATATGTCCTCATGTTTAGAGGTAGAGGCGTCGATAAAAATAAAATACGGACATGAAGGCATCATGATTATTTCATAACAGCAACATGAATAGATTTTGTCTTATGATTACTCCTGTTCAAGTAATGACCCATTCACAAAGCCAAAGCATGAATCCGAAACATTATTGGGCACTAACAATTATAATCCCAGTCATTGAAGCAATTGCAATTTATCATAACATCGGAAAGAGTCTATGTCAGAGCTTAAAAGCAAGTCCACATACTCAACTATCATTTAGTCCTTCATAATTTCTAGGACTCATGCGATACTTGTGGTTACAGAGTTTTAATCGGACACAGAGAAAGATAGGGGCTTATAGTTTTGCCCCACAACCTTTTACCTCAAGGGTAATGTCAACAATAATAATTCATGCTCCCCCACATCCAATTAGATATGTATATCATACTCTTTCCAACATGCTGAGCTTGCCAAAGGTTAAAAAGAAAAAGGAAAGGTGAGGATCACCATGACTCTTGTAAGGTAGAGGATAATAATAAAAGATAGGCCCTTCGCAGAGGGAAGCAGAGGTTGTCATGCGCGTTTAGGGTTGATGCACAAAATCTTAATGCACAAGAACGTCACTTTATATTGCCCCTTGCATGTGAACCTTTATTATGCAGTCCGTCGCTTTTATTGCGTCCACAACAAGTTCGTACAAAGCTTATTTCTCTACATTAATAAGTCATGCATATTTAGAGAGCAATTTTTTATTGCTTGCACTGATGACAACTTACTTGAAGGATCTTACTCAATCCATAGGTAGATATGGTGGACTCTCATGGCAAAACTGGTTTAAGGGTGTTTGGAAGAACAAGTAGTATTTCTACTTGGTGCTAAGAATTTGGCTAGCATGAGGGGGAAAGGCAAGCTCAACACGGTAGAGGATCCATGACAACATACTTTATCTCGAATGTAAGAAAACATAACTCATTATTTTGTCTTCCTTGTCCAACCTCAACTCTTTAGCATGTCATATTTTCATGAGTGCTCCCAACCATAAAAGATGTCAATGATAATATATCTATATGTGAAACCTCTCTTTCCTTATTATTTCCTATTAATTGCAACGATGACCAAAGCTATATTTGCAACCTCCCAACAACTTTTAATCATCACACTCTTCTATGTGAAGTCATTACTTTCACTAAGATCAATATGAGCTCCTTGATTCTTTTTATTCTTTTCTTCTACTTACCCAAGATCATGGCAAAACAATCAAGCCCTTGACTCAACACTAATCTTTATTATAAAGCTCACGGACTCGATTACAAAGAAGGATCGTAAAGCAAAACTCAAAACTAAATCATGCCACGACTTTATTCTACTAAATCAAGATACTACTAATAGGATCGAACTAAGAAAAACTGTAAAGATAGGAGTTGTGATGGTGATACGATACCAGGGCACCTCCCCCAAGCTTGGCAGTTGCCAAGGGGAGTGCCCATACCCATGTGATTATTTCTCCTTCTTTGTTGTTAGTGTAATATTCTTCGCGATGATTCCCCTCAGAATACGGTTCTCCTCCTCGAGCTTATTGACTTGCTGCTTAAGGTCCATTATTTCCTTGCGAAGCTTCCCTGTAACGGCTAAAGCTCCTTGCACCCAAGGGTGTTGCATAGCTGCGAGAGAACAAGAGACACTCCTCCTCATATTTTCATAGGAAAGAAATTTAACATTGGAAGGGATAACCGAGTTTGGAATAGCTGAGCTCTGTAGTTCCCCCATTGTAAATCCAGATCGAAGGCGAGAGGTGACTTCTTGATCTTCCATGGCATCTACTCTCATCAGGTCAGCCTCCATATCTTCCTCCGTTGCCGGCCCAAAGTGGTCAGCGTCGCTGTTTACCGTTGGTTCTGATGCCGGGTTAGATACCTGGCTTTCTCCGACTGACTCTTGAGAAGACATCTTGCTTTAATCTGCAGCAGCAACAACTCGAAACGAAAACAGAAGATATTTGCGTGATACGAGAGTCAAAACCTTAGGGAGTATATATAGTGAATTTTTACCGACCAAAATGTGTATCGTGCAAGGAAACGGAGTCCGTAGGGCACACGAGGTGCTCACGAGGTAGGGGGGCGCGCCCAGGGGGTAGGGCGCGCCCTCCACCCTCGTGGAGGCCTCGTGTCCTCCCCGGACTGCTACTTATTTTTCTGTTTTTCTAAATATTCCAAAACAGAGAAATATTACCTTAAAAATTGTTTTGGGGTCGGTTTACTTACCGTATCACATACCTATTCCTTTTCGAAGTCTGGAACGCTCTGGAAAGTGTCCTTTATGTACTCCTCCAGGGTCACGGTTTCAATAATATTAGTTTCAACATTTATAGGATTACCTGAGATATAGTGTTTGATCCTTTGACCATTTACCACCTTCGGATTTGTGCCTGTGAAGTTGTTGATTTTATGGCACCGGAATGATAGGCCTCCTCAATAACGTAGGGACCTTCCCATTTAGAGAGAAGTTTTCTTGCAAAAAATCTTAAACGAGAGTTGTATAGCAATACATAATCACCTACATTAAACTCACGCTTTTGTATCCTTTTGTCATGCCATCTTTTAACTTTTTCTTTAAATAACTTGGCATTTTCATAAGCTTGGGCTCTCCATTCATCAAGTGAGCTAATATCAAATAACCTATTCTCACCGGCAAGTTTGAAATCATAGTTGAGCTCTTTAATAGCCCAATATGCCTTATGTTCTAGTTTGAGAGGTAAGTGACAAGCTTTTCCATAGACCATTTTGTACGGAGACATACCCATAGGATTTTTATAAGCAGTTCTATAGGCCCATAATGCATCATCAAGTTTCTTGGACCAATTCTTTCTAGACCTATTGACAGTCTTTTGCAAAATTAATTTGAGCTCTCTGTTGCTCAATTCTACTTGACCACTAGACTGCGGGTGATATGGAGATGCAATCCTATGATTAACGTCATATTTAGCAAGCATCTTACGGAAAGCACCATGAATAAAGTGTGAACCACCATCAGTCATTAAGTATCTAGGGACTCCAAACCTCGGAAAAATAACTTCCTTAAGCATTTTAATAGAAGTGTTATGATCAGCACCACTAGTTGGAATAGCTTCTACCCACTTAGTAACGTAATCAACAGCAACTAAAATATGAGTGTAACCATTAGAGGCGGGAAAAGGTCCCATATAATCAAAGCCCCAAACATCAAATGGCTCAATAACAAGCGAATAATTCATAGGCATTTCTTGACGTCTACTGATATTACCAATTCTTTGACATTCATCGCAAGACAAAACAAACTTACGGGCATCTTTGAAGAGAGTAGGCCAATAAAAACCAGATTGCAATACCTTATGTGCAGTTCTATCTCCAGCATGGTGTCCTCCATAAGCTTCGGAGTGACACTTGCATAGGATCTGTTCCTGTTCATGCTCAGGTACACAACGTCTAATAACACCATCTACTCCTTCTTTATAAAGATGTGGATCATCCCAAAAGTAATGTCGCTGGTCATAGAAAACCTTTTTCTTTTGCTGGTATGTGAATCTAGGTGGTATAAATTTAGGCACAATATAATTAGCATAATCAGCATACCAAGGAGTGCCACGAGAAGCGCTTATGACATTTAATTGTTCATCAGGAAAGCTATCATCAATAGGTAGTGGGTCATCAAGAACATTCTCTAACCTAGACAAGTTGTCTGCAAGAGGGTTCTCAGCTCCTTTTCTATCAACAATATGTAAATCAAATTCTTGAAGCAGGAGAACCCATCTAATAAGTCTAGGTTTTGCATCCTTCTTTTCCGTAAGATATTTAATAGCAGCATGATCAGTGTGAATAGTTACTTTGGAATCAACAATATAAGGTCTAAACTTATCACAAGCAAACACCACTGCTAAAAGTTCCTTTTCGGTAGTAGCATAATTTCTTTGAGCACTGCCTAAAGTCTTACTAGCATAATGGATAACATTTAATTTCTTATCAACTCTCTGTCCTAGAACAGCACCTACAGCATAATCACTAGCATCACACATAATTTCAAAGGGTAAATTCCAATCAGGTGGCTGAACAACAGGTGCACAGACTAGTGCTTTCTTAAGTATTTCAAATGCTTCTACACAATCATCATCAAAAACAAATGGTACATCTTTTTGTAATAAATTATTCAGAGGCCGAGAAATTTTTGAGAAGTCCTTAATGAACCTCCTATAAAATCTGGCGTGACCAAGGAAACTTCTTATACCTTTGATGTCCTTGGGACATGGCATCTTTTCAATAGCATCAACCTTGGCTTTATCAACTTCAATACCTCTTTCGGAAACCTTGTGCCCCAAGACAATACCTTCATTAACCAGAAAGTGGCACTTTTCCCAATTCAAGACAAGATTAGTTTCTTCACATCTCTACAAAACTCGATCAAGATTGCTTAAGCAATCATCAAAAGAGGAACCATAGACGGAAAAGTCATCCATGAAAACCTCACAAATTTTCTCACAAAAGTCAGAGAATATAGCCATCATGCATCTTTGAAAGGTAGCAGGTGCATTACATAAACCAAAAGGCATACGTCTATAAGCAAAAGTACCAAAAGGGCATGTAAAAGTAGTCTTTGATTGATCTTTAGCCGACACAGGTATTTGAGAAAAACCAGAGTAACCATCTAGAAAGCAATAATGTGTATGTTTGCATAGTCTTTCTAGCATTTGATCAATAAAAGGTAAGGGGTAATGATCTTTCTTAGTAGCCTTATTTAATTTGCGGAAATCAATTACCATCCTATAACCTATGATAATTCTTTGCGGAATCAATTCATCTTTATCATTAGGGACAACAGTAATACCTCCCTATGATAATTCTTTTCAACAATCTTTCTTCTTCATGCTCTGAAAGGTTAGCACTAATAATAACAGGATATATTTTCTTTTCATCAAGATAAGCATATTTAAGATTATCAGGCAACGGTTTAAGCTCAAACACGGGATCACCCTTGGGTAGAGGAGGATCCCCTAAGATTTCAACAGGCAAATTGTGTTGCAGAATAGGTTCCTGTTTAAAGAATACTTCATCTATTTCCCTTCTTTCATTCATGAACATATCATTTTCATGGTCTAGCAAATAGTGTTCTAAAGGATCACTAGGAGGTACAGCAATAGAAGTAAGACCAATAATTTCATCCTTACTAGGCAATTCTTCCTCACGATGTTGTTTACTAAATTTAGAGAAATTAAACTCATGAACCATATCATCCAAGCCAACAGTAACAACATTCTTTTTGCAATCTATCGTAGCATTAACAGTACACAAGAAGGGTCTACCAAATATAATGGGACAAAAGCTATCTTGTGGAGAACCAAGAACAAGAAAATCAGAGGGATATTTGGTTTTCCCACACAAGACATCAACATCTCTAACAATTCCCATTGAAGATATAGTATCTCTATTTGCGAGTTTAATTGTAACATCAATTTCTTCTAACTCAGCAGGTGCAATCTCATGCATAATTTCTTTGTATAAGTCAATGGGTATAACACTAGCACTAGCACCCATATCACATAAGCCATGATAACAATGATCTCCTATTTTAATAGAAATAACAGGCACGCCTACCACAGGTCTATGTTTATCTCTATCACAGGGTTTAGCAATTCTAGCAGTTTCACTAGTGAATTGAATAACATGCCCATCAATATTATTCGACAAGAGATCTTTAACAATAGAAATATTGGGTTCTACTTTGACTTGCTCAGGAGGTGTATAAGTACTAGTATTGCTTTTACGAACAATAGTTGAAGCTTTAGCATGATCCTTCATTCTAACAGGGAAAGGGGGTTTCTCAACATAAGAAGTAGGAACAATAGGATCATTATACGTGACAATCTTTTCTTCAACTTTAATAGGTGCAGCTACTTTTACTTCTATGGGAGGATGATATTTAAACCACTTCTCCTTGGGGATATCAACATAAGTAGCAAAAGATTCATAGAAAGAAGCTACTATCTCAGAGTCAAGTCCATATTTAGTGCTAAACTTACGGAAAATATCGGTATCCATAAAAGATTTAACACAATCAAACTTAGGTGTCATACCTGACTCCTTACCTTTGTCGAGGTCCCAATCTTCAGAGTTGCGTTTAATTCTATCCAATAAATTCCATCCAAATTCAATAGGCTTCATCATAAATGAGCCAGCACAAGAAGTATCGAGCATGGTGTGATTGTTATCAGAAAGCCGAGCATAAAAATTCTGGAGAATTGTCAATTTTGAGAGCTCATGATTGGGGCATGAATATAACATTGATTTAAGCCTCCCCAAGCTTGAGCGATGCTTTCTCCTTTGCGAGGCCAAAAATTATATATATAATTGCAATCACGATGAACAAGATGCATAGGGTAATACTTTTGATGGAATTCCAATTTCAATCTTTTATAGTTCCATGATCTCGTATCATCACATAGCCTATACCATGTCAATGCGTCTCCCTCCAAAGATAAAGGGAAAGCCTTCCTCTTAACAACATCATCGGGTATACCTGCAAGCTTAAATAATCCACAAATATCATCCACAAAGCGTAGATGTTTGTCAAGATGCTTTGTTCCATCTCCTGCGAAAGTGTTAGCTAGCAGTTTTTCCATCATACCCGAAGGAATTCCAAAAGGAGTTTCATTTTCAATAGGTTCAGTAGGTTGAGGAGCAACTCTTGGCTCAACCGGACGGGGTGAAGATACCCCAAACAAGCCTCTCAAACAATTACTTTCCATAGTAACAAGTGACAGAAAATTTCAGCACACTAAATAAATTTTTCCTTACCAAATTCCACCTACCAAAGGCGCTTCACTCCCCGGCAACGGTGCCAGAAAAGATTCATGATGACCCACAAGTATAGGGGATCTATCGTGGTCCTTTCGATAAGTAAGAGTGTCGAACCCAACGAGGAGCAGAAGGAAATGATAAGCGGTTTTCAGCAAGGTATTCTCTGCAAGTACTGAAATAAGTGGTAACAGATAGTTTTGTGATAGGATAAATTGTAACGAGCAACAAGTAACAAAAGTAAATGAAGTGCAACAAGGTGGCCCAATCCTTTTTGTAGCAAAGGACAAGCCTGGACAAACTCTTATGATAGGAAAAGCGCTCCCGAGGACACATGGGAATATCGTCAAGCTAGTTTTCATCACGTTCATATGATTCGCGTTCGGTACTTTGATAATTTGATATGAGGGTGGACCGGTGCTTGGGTACTGCCCTTACTTGGACAAGCATCCCACTTATGATTAACCTCTATTGCAAGCATCCGCAACTACAACAAAAGTATTAAGGTAAACCTAACCATAGCATAAAACATATGGATCCAAATCAGCCCCTTACGAAGCAACGCATAAACTAGGGTTTACGCTTCTGTCACTCTACAACCCATCATCTACTTATTACTTCCCAATGCCTTCCTCTAGGCCCAAATAGTGGTGAAGTGTTATGTAGTCGACGTTCACATAACACCACTAGAGGTTAGACAACATACATCTTATCAAAATATCGAACGAATACCAAATTCACATGACTACTAATAGCAAGACTTCTCCCTTGTCCTCAGGAACAAACGTAACTACTCACAAAGCATATTCATGTTCATAATCAGAGGGGTAATATTTTGCATAAAGGATCTGAACATATGATCTTCCACCAAATAAACCAACTAGCATCAACTACAAGGAGTAATCAACACTACTAGCAACCTACTAGCACAAATCCTAGACTTGGGGACAAGAATTGGATACAAGAGATGAACTAGGGTTTGGAGATGAGATGGTGCTGGTGAAGATGTTGATGGAGATTGCCCTCTCCCGATGAGAGGAGTGTTGGTGGTGATGATGATGATGATTTCTCCCTCCCGGAGGGAAGTGTCCCCGGCAGAACTGCTCTGCCAGAGCCCTAGATTGGTTCCGCCAAGGTTCCGCCTCGTGGCGGCGGAGTCTCATCCTGAAAGGTTCTCTCTGATTTTTTTCTCATCAAAAGACTTCATATAGGAGAAGATGGGCGTCGGAGAGCCACCAAGGGGCCCACGAGCTAGGGGGGCGCACCTAGGGGGGTGCGCCCCCCACCCTCGTGAGCAGGGTGTGGGCCCCCTGGCCTTCACCTTTGGCGATGATTTTTCTTTATTTATTTCAAGGTATTCCGTGGAGTTTCAGGACTTTTGGAGTTGCGTAGAATAGGCCTCCAATATTTGCTCCTTTTCCAGCCCAGAATTCCAGCTGCCGGCATTCTCCCTCTTCATGTAAACCTTGTAAAATAAGAGAGAATGGCCATAAGTATCGTGACATAACGTGAAATAATAGCCCATAATGCAATAAATATTATCGTAAAAGTATGGTGCAAAATGGACGTATCACAATACATGCTAGAAATCATATTCAAGACGCAAACCAATATCACACTGCCAACTTAAAGGTGTCCCATCATAAGTGACTAATGCAGGATACACAAGAAGAGTAGTTTCATGTAAGAACATGGTGTGATAGACAGATATAGTATGTACCAAAAACAGGAAAGTGTGTCATATTCACATGTATCATGTGTAAGCTAAGCAGATGCAGTTTACACTAATTAGGAGCAATACGAGCTAGACACCATATGCAACATGCAACCAGATATCATACTGCCAAGTTAGAGCAAGCACCTTGGATGGTGGAGTAGGGGAGCGGAGACTTGGACCATGTAATGCACTATCAGTACAAGGAGAATCGGTACAGATGCTCCATTTACGTTGCTGCAGAGGACCACCATCACCACCTTCCTTAATCTTTTCCTTCCTCTTTCTTGATTATTCCTTGTCAAGTCAAACCCACAAGAAAAAGGAATAAAATTTGCTCTTCAGAACTTATTGATGCATGATACTGACGAACACTACTTTCATGTAAGGCAACCGCATGATAGGAGGATGGAATATGTATGAAAAACAGGACGGCGTGACATATTGACATGTATGATGTATAAAGTGTAAACTAAGCACAAGGTGCTTGAACTTGTTAGAATCGATGCAAGCTATAAACCATATGAAAGATGAAACCAATATCACTCTGCCAAATTAAAAGGGTGCCTTAACAAATGTATTTGACCAAATTAGAAGCAATACATGGCAACAGGCTAGAAATAATATGCAATATGCAACGAATAAAGGTGACTCATCGTAAGTAATTGATGCAGGATACAGAAGAGAGGTAGTTTCATGTAAGAACAAGGTTAACACATAGATGTAGTGTGTACCAAAAATAGGAAGGCATGTCATATTCACTGGTATAGTGTGTAAACTAAGCAGATGCAATTTACCCTTATTAGAAGCATTACAAGCTAGACACCGTATGCAACATGCAACCACATATCACACTGCGAAGTTGGAGCAAGCACCTGTGATGGTGGTGTAGGGGAAGTGCTGTCTTCAGGTACAGAGCAACGTTCAATATCTTCATTTAGGCTTGCTGTTTCTTAAGAATCATGTGGAGAGGATGAAATTGCATTATTTATAAGAGTATTGCGTCTCATATTAACCCACGCGCGTGACTGTCTCATCATAAGCGATAGACGCAGGATACACAAGAACAGTAGTTTGATGTAAGAACATGGTGTGATAGGCAGATGTAGTATGTACCAAAAACAGGAAGGCATGTCATATTCACATGTATAATGTGTAAGCTAAGGAGATGCAATTTACCAAATTAGGAGCATTGATGAGGGATACACAAGAGAAGTAGTTTGATGTAAGAACATGGTTAATAGAAAGACGTAGTATGTACCAAAAACAGGAAGGCATGTCATATTCACAGGTATAATATGTTAACTAAGCAGATGCAATTTACCCTAATTAGAAGCATTACAAGGTAGACACCATATGCAACATGCAACCACATATCACACTGCCAAGTAAGAGCAATCACCTGCGATGGTGGTGTGGGGGGATTGCGGTGATCAACTAGAGAGCTACGTTGACTATCTTCATTTAGCCTTGCTGTTTCTTGAGAATCATGTGGGGAGGATGACACTGCACTCTTTAAACGAGTAGGGCGTCTCACAGTAACCCACTCGGGTGACTGTATCATCATAAGTGATTGACGAGGGATACAAAAGAGCATTAGTTTGATGTACGAACATGGTTAATAGACATATGTAGTATGTATCAAAAACAGGAAGGCATGTCATTATCAAAGGTATAATGTGTAAAGTAAGCAGATGCAATTTAACCAAATTGGAAGCAATACAAGCTAGACACCATATGCAACATGCAACCACATTTGACAGCGCGAAGTTAAAGCAAGCACCTGGGATGGTTGTCAGTGGCAATTGAGATCATCAACTGCAGAGCTACTTTTACTGCCTCCAACTGCTGACACTGCACCCATTAGAGCGTTGAAATGCTTACTGCTTATCTTCAAATTACACTGGAGCGACTTCTGTCTTTTCTTTTCTGCATTCATCAACACTGCGTCAGAGTCTGAAATACCCATGCATAAAAAAACAATAGTGTGAGTATGGGTGAAGTGTGTGCACAATTAGTACAATGTAAAGGTAGCAGATAGCAGATCAGTGAGAAATAAATGACGGGAGACATATGATAGCTCTACAATATGCATGGCACACTCAATTACTACAGGATTCTATGAAAATAACAGTCAACTGAAAGCAAATAGGTCAGTCCATTTTTTCTGCACCGTCCGATGTACAAAGAACATGGAGATCGCCTTCATCTACCTCCAGCCAGTCAGTGTTGACGATCTTCCTCGAAACGCCAGCGACAACCGGCCCAGTATTCCTCCCCTGCCTGCACCCTCCCCACGACCTCACCGCACCGCCGTGCTTGGCACCCCCCGGCCATCCATTCAAGCCCCGCCGACCTCCAGATCGGGCGCAAGCAGCTCCTGCGCCCCACACCCCTATGATAGACACCGATGCGCCGCTTCCCCGGGGAATAGGCGGACTAGGTGCTCCGCGCGCCTAAGCGGGTGCTGCTTCTTTTAATTGCGGTTTGACTGACCTTGAATTGAAATCTAGGCAGGCTACTGACCTCTAGCAAAGGTGAAATAGTAAAAGGGAGGAAACCTTATGCATTTAGTATCACGAAGAAGATGCAGTAAGAAGCGCTCAACTAGTTTCTTTCGTGGGATGAATACGGTGTGAGCGGAGACGTAAGATTTGCATGAATAAGGGAAGAGGAGTACCTCTTTCTACTGGCAGTGTTGTGTCCTCCTTCTGTTTTTTCGACGATCTTGTTGTTCGCCGAAAACCAGAAGTTGTGGAGGACGGTGCAGCCTTGGACGAACCCATGGCCAAGTTGTTGAGTCTGGTGCGGTGGCCGTCTGTCGGCGGCGGGGAAGCAGATCCGAGGCGGCGAACGACAGCGTAGCGGGAATAGCTCCGGTGCGGTGGACGGTTGCGATAGTGGATCCGCATTAGTGAGGCGCAGGACGGCGTGGTCGGAGTGGTTCTGGTACGGCGCACGTCGGCGTCGGCGTCATGGAGGCAGCTTTTCCTCGGCTTCAGCTATTAAGTCCTTGAGGGCGTTGCGGTTGCGGTTGCATTGGACGATGACGTCGGGGTACCGGCTCCGGCGTGATGGAGGAGGGCGGCGGTGGATTGGCCGCTATGGGGTGGAGGACAGAGGAGGTTGGGGTTTCGCGGCTGGTGGAGAGGGCGTTTTCGCGCCCATGGAGTATGAATGGGGAAACGGAGGGTGGCGGGGAACTAAGGGGGAACAAAGTTTCGGTTTGAGACGCGCTTGTTTGAAATTTGGGGAAAGTTACAAACTTTGCCCCCATCTAAAATTTCGGACATATTGCGGGTTGGGGGTAGGACAGTCATGTCAGGTGTCCCAAATGAGGGCGGGATAGATTTCGGCTGAGTGCATGGGTGTTTAGGCGCCCATGGCGTATGAATGCTTCTCGGAGGCGGTTGAGACTGGCGTCTTGGTGAAGTTACAAACCTACCCCGGTTTAGACCTTTGGACATCGGGCCGATAGGCTACACGGGCCAGAGTCAGGACAGTAATTTTCTACCGCCAAAACATTAGTCTCGTGCAGTTTCGGGTGACCAGAGGCCTATTTGGCGCTTCATTCAGTATTTGGGAGCAGAAGCATTAATGTTTTCGGTTCTCTTGAATTGAACTTTCAGGATTTGTCAAACTTCACAAATCTTTACTCTTGAAAATCCTAAAGCTACGATTATTTTGGAAAGGAGGGGGTACATTTTAATATACATTGTACACGAGTATATATTAAAAAATATGCAACTTACCTCAGTTCATGCATGGTTCCAGGTATAATCTCCTTGGTTGCAAAAAAAAAGTTAGATATGCGTATGAATATATATACCATGTTCAAACTCACAACAAAGATTGATGCCCCCTTTTACATCTGATTTACAAATGCCATTATCTCAGGTTCAAATAGATGAATGCACTTCCTATGAATTCGAATCTTCGAAACCCCCTTTATGTTGAATTCGACATGTATTTTATTTCGTAGCTAGCAATTTGGAATGTATCCATGCAAGTGACAAATGTATAAAGTGCTTCACACTAACAACATGGAGTGCACTAATTAATGTTTATATATGAATTGCAAAAGCATCCATTGCCTGTATTTCAAACTGCTCTCACTCTATGGATCGATAATATGAAATAAACACATGCACATGCTAGAATTCAATAGAGAATGGGTGTCTGATAGACCGATTTTCGTCCATACGCAATTTTGCAAAATTCATGATCTCATCCAAAAATAATAATGCCATTTATTTTAATTTAATGCGTAGAACCTCCTTTTACGCGTACATATCTCTCTATCTAACGCATAAGTGCACACACTTTATATGCATCGGCATTTCTCTTTCACACATGCTCACGATCTCTCTCAGGGTGTCGGGGTGTCTCACGCACATGCTCTCTCTGTTTCTCTATCTCTCTTTCTAACTACTATGTACCACTCTTTTCACTAATCTCAGTTGGAAAACACTATTTCTGTCACATGCATATATACACATGCACGGTCTCTACTAGCCCTCTATACGCACATATATGTGCCTACGTGTCTCCCGCACGCACATTATCTTTAGGCCTCTCTCGCACACATTGCCCCCCCCCCCCGACACACCTCTCTAATAGTAGTTCGCAGATATGATTTCATCATATCATTCGGTAGGATATCCCTGGCTGTTAGGCTGGATGGTAATACGAGGCAAAGTTTTACCCTAGTTCGGAACGGACCCTTGCAGTTGAAGAAAGAGCCTACTCCTGGTACTGTATATTAGTGTTAGGGGTGTGTACAAAGTACACGTGAATACCAGGCATTGTGCGTGTGTGTATACTATCGACGAACTAGCCCCCAAGCTTGTATAACATACTAAGGGCCTAGGGTTACAAATCATATATAGTCGGCTTATCACCAGTGGGGATAGAGTCCTCCACGACTCTGGTAGCTTCGTGTTGTACGCCGAGTCCTCCACATGGGTCTCTGTATAACAAGTCTCGGTCCAACCTACATGTGGCGCAGGATGGAACCAACCCATGAGTCTTCATGTTGACCCACCACAACTAGAGATGATGTGCCCACCACACCACACACGCAATCGGCCACTAAGAAAATAAGCATATACAATAGTACAATGGTATCTAGCTCACGATACGTCTCCATATTTTGTTGATGACACTGATGGACTTTGCATTTGATGCGTGCTCCGTATTTTGTTGATGACACTTACGGTCATTGTATTTGAAGCGAAAGCACGATATGGTCACTAGACTTCAGAATAAGCTCACCATGGTCACCACATACATTTTGTCGTGCTAACCAACATGTGGTTGGATAGTTAAAGAACGGTGGTTTCTCGAGCCCACCAAGGTTAAAGTCCCGGTGCTCGCATTTATCTTGTGTTAATTGCAGTATTTTCCGGCGATGTACGTTCAGTGGGAGGCGACGTTCCACTCAACTACGAGGCACCTATGGTGACTTCGTAAAATCTCAAGATCATATATGCTGGCCCACTCTCTCGAAGGTGTGGCGGCGGACCAGCGGTGGGGAGTGGTTTCGGGGAGGGCGGGCCGGCCGCGGGCGGCGGGGGCGGGCGGTTCGGCCGGTGGTGGCTGGCATCTCGGGGGGGGGGGTGGAGTTTGATGATAAACTGGAGGCCCTTGATTTCGTATCCAACGGCTGGAAAATCTAATGACCAGAGATGAAGAAGTCAGTCGACTGACGTGTAGCCTCACCTCGCACGTACACATGCGCGCACGCAAGACACGCACGCATGTAGGCGTGCAACACTGAAAAGTACACATAACGTACACACGCACGCATGCTGGCGTGCAACACTGACACGTACACGTGCACTCACGAACACACACACGTACGCACCCATGCATGCAACACTGAAACGCACCCTTGCACGTACGCACCCATGCATGCAACACTGAAACGCACCCTTGCACGCACGCAACACTCGCACGCCTGCATGCACATAGCACACGACGCAAGACACACGCTTAACTACATGAAAAAGATGATGTCACACTCAATGAACAATCATCGGTTTATGAAATGCCCGCTTCTGACCGTCCTGGCCCACCAAAGGTTCCTCTACTGTGCGCTGCCTGCGTTGGGTCACTGACATGCAGGCCATGCACCCAAAGAGCCCACACGTCAGTGGAAGAACGGCGCGGTGTCCTAGGTCAGAGTCGAGGGCGCCACTCGTGGCACACCCGGCTGAACACGCCTCCGTGCCGCATTCAAACGCCTCCATGAAACCCGCCCGTGTGGAAGCCGAGAAACCCACTCTGGAGACATGTCCGTTCATGACCGGGCCAGCGTTAAACGCAACACCGGCCGAGCTCCTCCCGTTCGCCGTCTATTTAATCTCCTATTTAAATGAGGCCAAACGCCGGCCAAGAATCGCACACCTCCGCCGCTCCCCTATCTCCTCCACCATTTTGTCCACTCTTACAATGGCTTACGAAGAGTAGTTATTCCGCATCCAAGCCGGCTGGGTAGCCCGCCAGATACAAGCTATGCAGCTCGCTGATCCACCTCCCTCCCCTCGCCCGACGGAGCCAGTTGCCGCCCCAAGCCGGCGCGCGGTTCAGCAACTCACCGCTCCAGGCCAGCTCGACGAGGAGCAGCGCACGGGCGTCGTTGTTGCCGTCCACGCCGCCGCCTCGTACCGCGTCTCCCATTTCTGTGACCGTGACTCCCACGCCAGCGGCCGCGCCATGCAAGCAGCAACAGAAGACGGGTGCGCGGAGAGCGACGAGTCGGTGGCCAGCGCCTCCGCGTCTGCCGCCATCATCGAGGAGAAGTAGAACACGGGAGGCCGCCGCCGCTTGGGTCCCATGAAGGCCACCGCGGAGGCGACGCAGGCGTACACAGCAGGTATCTTGCTGGATCCTTTTGTTGCAAGGACCTTCGTCGACCCCGCATGGGCTCCACGGAAGAGGTCAATGTTAGGATGAACTCAAGCCGGTGCCGGCCATGGCCAAGTAGTGGCCGGTGATGAACTCGAACCGGTGCCGGCCACCATCATCTTCGGCACCAGCCAATGATATCAGTTGGGCAGTGGGGAAGAGAGCCGTCCTTTGCGCTGAAGCATATACCTCCGGGGCTCCCGGCAGTCCGATGATCGTGTTGCCAGACATGAGGAACACAAATCGATCGGCGGGCGACCATTTAGGCCATGTATTATATACCTATGCTATCCATAACTAGCACCACGTAGTTCATTTGAATGTAATGAAATCCGTCATGTTTGTGTGAAAATCCGGTATTTTATATGATTTCCGTCGTTGTTTATATGAAATACTCCGGTGGTTGCGTGAATGAGTATCAGTTTGTCTACGTGTTTGTGTGAATTTCGTCCGATTGGTTGAGTTGTTGTCATAATGTGTGCGGCTATGGTTGGATGGGGTAATTTGCGGGTCGCCGGTCGGTCCGCGGGCGGCTCGGGCGGTGTTGGGACAAAAAAACACAGCTCGTGCGAGCTTGTCTCCAACATGTGCGCTGGAGGATGCATGACAGCATGAGCACCCGAGCCGTTCCTCGTTCATCGGTGGCAAAGGCACCGGTGGACAAAAGGGTCGCCAATATTTTGGCTACCCCGGGCAAGATCCAAACAGCCCCTCCCAACAGATTCAAATCCCTCGTTCGTCGTGGAATTTTGCCATGTGTTGTTTTCATGGACTAGCAAGATGCACGTGCATTGCACGAAACATCAAGATGCATTTTTTTACAAACTCCCGCATGCATGCAAGGGATAATTAATGTCCTACTTTGCTAGTACCACGAGGCAAACACCATTAATATTGCATCGATTAGTGTTAGTGGCCTTGTATATCTACAAATTGTAATTTTGATAGTGGTCCCTTGTACATAAAAATGGAGGGAGAAATATGAGAGATAAGGTGAGGAGGAGTGGGGCGTGGTGTCGTGGTGGTGACTGGTGGTCGGACTGGGCGGAGGCATGGGGATGGACGGCGCATTATGTCTAGGTTTGTATCTCTCTCACACCCACCCACATAGGTGGGGGACGTGCACGAAGAGAAGAGGTGCACGCATGGCGCACATACTCCCGTCTCTTTCCCAACCACACCCGTGCGGGTACATGGTGGAGCTCATTTCTGTACGAAAAAGGCAGCTCACATGGTAATTTGGCACGTGTACTGGTTGTCCACTTGGTGGAGAGAGGATCGTCTACCACGGGTGAAGAAACAAATTGCGACTTGACGCGTTATGTTAAATTAAAAAAAGAGACAAACCATGTGGGGCCTACCTTAGAGGCAAGGCTCTATACACTGGAGTACTTTTGATGTGTCCCGTCAACTCGCAGAACGAGGAGAAACTTGCTTAGTACGCCCTCTCCCCCGCCCACAGGCGCGGTGGCTCGCAGGATGAGGTGAAGCTAGAGTACTACTGTATGCCCGCTCACTTGCCCACGCGCGCGGTGGCTCGCAGCACGAGGAGAAATTTTTACTACTCCCTCTGTTTACTCCTCGTCCGTACTACGTACTTTGGTTAGTACTCCCTCTATTTACTTATAAAAGGCCACTATAAAAAAATACATTTTGCATCTATACAAGGCCAGAAATAGTAATCGAGACAAAAGTTACTACTCCCTCCTTTCCAGTTTATGGCTCAATTTCAAAATCTCTCCAACCAAGGTAGACGGTGACTGGTCGAATTAATTTCGTAGTTTGCACAGTACGCTCGTTTTTCTCTAGAAGTTATGTTTATCGAGGCATTAATTAGAACAAATGCATGAATGACCACTAAATTTCCATGAACTTGTACATGCATTGGTTAGTTTCCTCTTGACACTGCTTGCGTCGGGTGATCTAACGCACCTCGAAATCCAACATGTAATGGTACTACTACTAGTATAGTACTAGAATTGAGACTTATCAAACGGAAAAACGGATGTTTTCTAGATGAGCCCTATAAACCCTAGTGGGTACGTACTCCGTAAAAACAGATTTTTCCAAAACTAAGTCGCTCCCTTTCATGAATTCTGTAGTATACTCCTCCGTCGACGCTCCCTTTCATGAATTATGTACTTCCTGTCACCGACATGTGGGACATATAGCAATCGGGTCGACGTGTCAAGCACCAAATAACAGTGCAGAACAGCAGGGGGGACGCACCCCACTCGTATCGGCCCAGTGTTAGTAATGAGCAATGAGACATCAAATCACAATGCCGCACCTTCCCAGACGGACGAAGCAACCATTATTTCACACTTCGGTTCGACATCATCTCAAACCACGTACTAGTATTGCTTCTGCCTCAAGAGGGACACGCGCATCGCCTTGGTACATCATGACACGTGGACCGGATGACAGGCCATGCTCCCTCGCTGATCGCTGGGTAAAATCACCTCATTTTTACTATACTTCCTTCGGATCGGTTTAATACATGGCATGCATGTCGTTCTAGGTTGAGAATTTAACTGGATGTATATATATATGTGATGAACAGTATGCTAGCCTTTTAAAAATGTATACTTTTGTACAGTAGTACTCCACTATTGATGGATTGCGCCATGGAGCAAAAATTGAAATTTAAAAAAAAGGTGGTACATATAGAGAGCACTCGTCGCCAAATTATGCATATAGTACTATTAAAAAAGCTAGTGCGTGCTTAATTGGGGTGCTAAATTCTATTAAAGATATACTAGTACTAGTATGTACATACTGAAGAGTTAAAGTAACGAGAAGAAACATAACATAGTTCTGCTGGGGGATCAGCACAATACACCCCTCAAATTAAACTAAGCACACCTGAAATTAAACTATGCAACTAATCCAGTAGACACTGCATTAGAAGTTTAGAACCGCCATGAGCAACGACACTGCCACCTTACTCGGAGTCCTCGTCCACGTCCTCGACTTCGTCCTTGTCCCTCTTCCTCTTGGACGATACTTCTTTGCTTGAACCGCCAACTTGGCTGTTGCTCTTCATCCAACCCTTGTAGATATTGAAACAAAGGTAGCCATCCATTGCAGCATAGTGGATGTGGTCTATATCTAGTACATTCCGCTGCCATGCATGACGATGAAACGTGTAATGAGGTTTCTCCAGTTTGCGGTACGAAGGATGAACCATGCCTCCTGCCAGGGTCAGCATTGAGGGCTGACGAGAGGGCACCAGCCAATTTTTCTGGAGGTCGAAGGGGTTGCCTACAACGAGGCCTATCCGAGACAGGACTTCTTTGTCGTTCTTAAAGTCTACAGTAACGAATTTGACTATTTTATCCTTGAGGAAGTTCTTAAAATCCTGGCACTCAACATCGGCATGGCATATGTGGTAGACCAAGCAAAGGTTATGTACGCAAACCTGGATCATGGCGGGCTTCTTCCTCTCTTCGTCCTTTAGATCCTTCTCTCGTCCCACGACTGTGGTGTACTCAACATCTAGCCCAGCGAACCACTCATCATGTGAGTTTTCGAACATGTGTCTGAAGCGAGAAAGGCATCCTTTCACCATCGCGGAAGTACGGGTGTAGATGACGTTGAACTCATCGCCGGTGATGGTTCTAACCTTGTACTCACCGCCGATCGGGGAGATTTGGGACGCCATGGATTTGGGAGGAGGGTTAGGATTAGTTGAACTGCCGTAATGTGAATGGACGGGACGACTAGGAGCGAACCGCCGTAGTATTAAAGGACGTGCGGGAAAGAGTAGGAGCGAACTGCCGGCGTGCGAACGGCAGGGTAGTGGCTTTCCATTCTCCCATGATGCGGGCTTCCGAGAGCCCTTGGATCTGAGATCGAACGGTTGCATGGCGTGAATCTAGACCTATGGGTGAATATCTTATCCTGGAGGGTTATTCTTAAAATTTTCAGCAACTTAGCATGCGACCATTTGATCTCAGATCCAAGGGCTGCCAGCAGCCCGTATCATGGTCGCGCCTACCACGACCATCGTGTCACTCGCATGGTCGCACCCTTGGAGATTTAACACGGTGCGTTAGGCTATCTGATGTTGGCATGTCATACATAGTCATCACTTAGTCACTCATACAACAACAAGGTTGGCTATAAGGTTGGCTATAAGTGTATTTTTTTACTCCTCTCTATCTCTTTCTTCGTACTCCCTCCGTCCCATAATATAAGAACGTTTTTGACACTAGCTAGTGTAGTGTCAAAAACGTTCTTATATAATGGGACACAGGGAGTACTAGTATTTATTGCATTTGCCAAGGAGTGACCTCTTCCAATGAAATGGTGTTGCTAAGTTCGCTTCATTTAATTAGCCATAGACTCAAAATTGTCTTTTCACCTAGGTACACGCGCTTAGCACCGTTTCTTCCTTGGGTCACCAAACTAGTCTCTCTCTTCTTGATTAACTTGCCACATCAGACTTTATGCCTATGTGGCAAGCTTAAGCACCTGTAGGAGCAAGTAAGTACAATAGTGCGCTTTACATGGCATTTTTGCATATGTGGAGGAAAGAGAGGCAAGGAAAAAGTGGAGAAGTGGGCTCTCATGCAAGAGACAGCCTCTACTACTACATGGTGGAGCATTGGGAGAGGCACCTGTATGGAGGTGGTCAGGAATCGGGAGACTCAAGCCGGTCGTAGCGCCGCAGTTAAAATGATAATGGCAAGTCAAATCATGGGGCCCCACCTGTCCAGCAGTAACTCGCTGTCAAATCACACAGCCCTACATTTGCAGCAGCCTACTCCCTCGTCTTCTCGCGTCTCTGTCGAACCGACTAGGCGAAACTGTCCCGCCGCCTACCAGGCAGGAAAAGCCCCGCCGTCGACTTTTAAATACAACTACTCCCTTCGTCGGATGCGTTTGGTTGAAGGTATCGTATGAATGGATTGGGACGATTCAATTTTGTTGGGATCGAACCATTCAATTCATGTGTTTGGCTGAATATAAGAGATGCGCTAATTATTTAAGATGGGACCACCAGTCATGCTCACATAGTCATGCATGCAAAGGGTGGCCATTTGATTCGACCGATTTGGTTGGGTGGAATGGTTCAGCATCTTCAAGGCATATTCTCTTTTTTTGACTCGAACCATTCATGTGCTTTATAACCAAACATGTCTATTTTCTGAACGATCCCAACCCATTCATGACCACCCTTGCAACCAAACACACGTCATCTTACGAAAACCAAATAATCCCATAATACTAAGATGCGGTGCATTAACTTCTACCTCGTTTCTTTTTTCTTCAGATATCAACCAATAAGAATCCAATGATATACTTTTTGTGACATAGTAACTCATATTTAGTTAGTCAAATGGATGACCTAGAATTACGTGCAGGCCCTATAAACCGAGATGCCTACAAATAAAAAACCGAGACGGAGAGGGTAGTTCAGCACGTATCTTTTTAGATCAATATAGTCGGGATTCACCAAGGAGCAAAACCAAGTGGTAGGCTGCTCCTGTCATGTTGGCGTAGCAACTCAAGTAGGGTCAGTCCACACACGAAATGGCGACACACTTAACAGGACCCGTTTGGCAGACATGTGGCTCATCCACCGTCTTGTTCCACGTGCGATGCACCAAATTACAGTTCGGAGCAGCGGTTGGAATTGGAGGCACCCCGGTCGTAGCGCCGCAGTAGTAGAAAATGAGCGATGAGGGGTCAAATCACAAAGCCCCACCTTTCCCGCATTAAGCTGGACGAACGAAGCAACCATCATTTCACTCTAGCGCGCAAGAGCATAAAGAAAAGAGAAAACAATGATGCGTGCGGCAGCTACCTAGGGCACCCTAGGGTAGGGGTCTCCACTACAGATCCTTTTTTTTGAAAGCGCCTCCACTACAAATCGGCTTCTCCCTCGTCCTCTTGAAGAAAACCTATGATGAGCGCGGTAGTAGGGTTTGTAGGAGTACTACAGCGTGCGGGGCCACATCGTAGTAAACGGGTTCGAGTCGACGCCTTAAATATGTGTGGGCCGCTTGGTTTTACGGGAACGAGGCAACATTTTGGCTTCGGGGACCAGTGGAGATATAGCACGTACAAAACATTGTGGACGTAGGTTCGACCGAAAGGAAATGATGCATGGGCCCTGCATTTTGATATACCTGGGGCCGCGTGAAATTTGCTACTCTACTCAAAACTAGTAAGGTACACATGTATTGAACGCATGAGATTTCGAAACCAAATTATGAATAAATACACACTATAGCATGTAAAGCTTTGAGTCATATATGCATGATGTAGATGTTCGTTTAGTTCTTATAGTTCATCTCATTCAAAATCAATTTGTTTTATAAAAATGTTAAGATTCATGGGGTTGTGCATTGTAAATCATAAAGTAAAAAACAAATAATGGCAATTCATTTAGAAAATAATAATCAATTATGATACAGAAGATTCTAGAACACATGAGAAGTGTTTGTGTTTTGAGGTTTGTGCATTATGCTTAAGTTCAACCATGGAGTCTTCTAAATTGTACATGTGGCAGATCTGTTGGAATGTTGATGATATCCAACGGCCAGTAGTGCTCGGATTTGCCCATCTCTGCGCTGTCGGGTTAGCTTCATCCAGCGACCATCTTTCAAAGTTATTGGCACACTATATAGTTCTTGTGCCATAGTTGCATGTTTTGGAAAAAAGCTACTAGTGGGTTGTACTATCTATTTAGGAATAGAAGATGCATACGTGGAAGTTGTAGGGAAAGAGATGACATGGAGCATCTCAATTCCTATGAGTAGGGATTGGAAAAGAGATGTCATTTGGTTCACATCATAGGAACTTTTCTATTGAATCTAGAGATGACATGTATCTCAATTCCTATGAGGAGGGATTAGTAAAGAGATGTAATTTGGTTCATATCATAGGAACTTTTCTATTGAATATACGCTAATGTTTATTTTTCTTTGAAATTAAGGGAGTATAGGAATCCATTCATATGAACCAAGTGGCTCTAAAGCTATAGAAATGATATCATGTTTATTCCCTTTGAAATGTAGAGTATATGAATCTATTCCTATGAACCAATTGGCTCTAAAGGAAAAAAAATCCTATAAAAATCATATCATATAGAGTTCCTATGATATTCCTCGACACTAAAGGATGGTTGAAATTGCTACGGGTGATACGATGGTCTTTCTTTGTAGACTCCTCACCCATCTTTATAGTTACCTATAGAAGATGAATGAAATGATATATACAGGGTATTCTACATGTGCAATTTGGTACACGAAAACTCGGTAAAAGTTTGTGAGGTTCTAATTTTCAATAAAGCTATATGCACTACATTTCGGAACGGAGGGAGCATACGGCAGTTGCTAAAACTCACGTGGAAGATTTATGTGTAGGAGGAGTGGCTGTTCTGTTAAATGACATGGCAAAACTGACACTGTCGGATGCCGATCTAACGGTTCTTATGGCGTTCGTCAGGAAAAGGCTTGTGGCGAACGTTTGTCGGATTATGATTTATGGACACATGCATTGCATTGATACGTGCCCCCCTCTCTCTCACGCACACGCACCTTCACGAGTCACGACTCTCCCGAGTCCTCTCGCAGACTCGCACGTCGCGCCCATCCTCTATCTGTAGGTAGATGTCACGCACATATGTGCTCTTCACACCCTACCCTCAGAACTTCTAAAAAACAAAAGACGGCGCGCACATTTTATTTTAGCTCACACGTCACACACTTATACTATTACTCTTGTGGCGAACGTTCTTTGGGCATAGTATATATTGTACTCTCACGAAGAGAAGCGGTGCACACACGCACTAGTTCTCTCACACCCACTCGCGGGTACACGTAGGAGCGCATTTTTTTGAAGCCGGTACAACAAAATCACTCCACTATATATAAAAGCAGGAGCCTTAGCGCTTGCTTTACTAGGATTCCTCTCGTTCACTCTCTCATGCTCTCCAGATCTAAGCAAGACATAGGTGGCCACACACTCTCTCTCAGCTCACGGCTGGTCACAAATCCGTCCGGACAACCTCGACCGGGGCAGGGGGTGTAGGTGCATCGTTCATGCTGTCGTCGGCGGTGAGGGAGGAGACCAACGGCTGCCCACGCGTCCCGATCGGCGGCCGTGCCGTTCTCTCTGAGAGAGCGCCGGCTCGGGAGGGCCTCCGACCCCGTCTTCCTCCATGCGGTATTGTGGCCAAGATGCGGCCTCCCGACGCCGTCTTTGCCACATGCCGACGACCCTCAAGTATATATTCCTTCGAAACCTGCCTTGCTCTACTGCCCCAGCTCTTCCCCCTTCGTGTGGATCCTTTTCTACTTCCGTCCACTGTTACAAAGCCACCTAGACTTCTACTATTATTAGAAGTAAAGCTAGTTCATACAGTGAACTCAAAGCGTTGGTTCAAACAGGGAAGAAAGTGGGAAAGCTGTAGCATGAATCTAGGACTTGGTTCTAAGAGGAAACGGGGGAAAGTAGTAATATGTGTCACTGTTTAAATAACCGTATTTCGTATTTGCGCAAACAGGGATGTCTGTCTCCATATCGTTTCGGGATGTCTGTCTCTGTATCGTTTCTATCCGTGCAATCAAAAGCACACACCTCAGTTTTAGTACAACTGCGCAAAATGATATGGCTATCCCTCGTTGTCGTCGTCTAACCTCCCATCTTCAAGGTATCCCTACATTGGTAGTAACTAAGGTAGAATGACCAACGCAATCTAATAGAAGTTGATTCGTACGTTTTACTTCCTGATTGCAGTGCAGGGATGAGCAAAAACAACTTCATCCTAGTCCGGAATGCACTTTCTACCAGTTCATCCATGGACCGAGGACTAGCTGGCACGGCTGCACGGCGGTTTTTTGGACAGGTGCGCGGACAAGAGGCATTGTGGTCTGCTTATTTCTGCAAATAGCGGTGGTTTAATTGAGTGGAATGCACAAGCATTTCAGCTGGTCAGTACACTCCATGGTTCAGTTCAACATTCCAGCTGAGACCACAATTATAATTGGTTATTCTGGAATGATAGAACCTAACCCTGGATGGTGGCAACAAGAAAAAACCAGAGTGAACTCCAGGAAATTTAAGCCTGCTGGGAGGCCCTTTGCTCAGAGCAGCCTTGCTTGTTTTTTCCTGATTTGTAAACCTTCTCACAACTTTGTCTTTTGCTGTGAACTAGTATATGTTTGTTATGTTCTATGAATCATTGAGATGTATAAAATTTCTTAACTTATGCTTTTCAAGATTTTTATGAAGACGAGTTTAATTGTGAGTGTTCCACATGAACGCTGGACTAGTGTGTGAACGTTTGGAATTTATTACATTGTGGCCTCAATTAACTGCATAAACCACTATAACAAGATACATAGTAGTTGCTTATATGTCAGACAACAGATTGTTGATTGTTAGTTGGTCGATAGCCTAGTGTTGAAGCGAGCTGAGCCAATGTGCCGTGTTTTGCACAACTTCTTACAAGTGGGGTAGCACCAACAGTGTTTACAAGTACTTATGTATACGTCGGCGCACGGTTCTCGAACGAGTGCTCTATTTCATCAAAACACACATTGCTCGTATGATAAACCATGACAACTTATGTCTTTCCATGCCATATTCATGAAAAAACTAGTGAGGACGCATCTGTTTCGGCAACAATTATGATGGTTCTCACATGATTCATGGGCACACAAAAGTAGCAGCAGTTCCCATAGACGGATTCAAATAGAGCACTAGCCCCAGAGGGGTTGATAACAGGCAAGGTTCGGATAATTAGATACAATCCAAACTACTATTAAACGCTAGCTGGGGCAACTATTTCATGCCTTGATCTAATTTGCGCTGGACACAAGACGGACCTTGCCATGAACATCATCGAGGACGTCCTGCAGCAGCTCAATCCTGTGAACCTTCATGAATACAACCTTATGACCTTGCCACTGATAAACTTGTTTGTGGAGGCATGCCACATCATCTTCCTGCATAAGCTTGACAAGAACAGTACGCCTCACAAACGAAGGAGTAGCTTTGAACTTCTTGTTCTTCAGTACACCCTGGACAACACGCCTGACAACAGTGAGGCTGGAATACAACTCTTCATTGGTATAACCGCAAATGGCTTCCAGGATACAACATCCTAAGAACTCTGTTTTCCCCATGCGTATATTCAGGTCGTCCTCCTCATAGCGAGTGACATGCACAACCACGCAATCCTTGTCTGCATCAGGGCTCTAATTGAAACAGAAACAAATTCTGAATTATTTTTTAGTATAAGAACCACAAGTTATTTAAACCACTATGTATAGCATGGCATCAAAGCTAATAAAATTTTGCATTATTAATCACCCCATACTTCCTTTTCTAAAACAAATCACCACATACTTAGATGAAAAACCACAATCGAGATCGGCAAAGAAGGAAATCACCTTGGGCAGATCAGCAGGGGGGACACATCCTCAAAGGGGGAAAACTGCTCCTGCAGTGCCACGGGGGCTATAACCTCAAGCGGGGCGTTGACCATCTCAGTAGTGGCCGTGAGCATATCTGGGGTCGGCTCGGTGGTTGCCTCCATCTTCTTGGAGCTCTCTGTCTCATGGGGATCAGCCTCCGGCGTCTGCTCCAATATCGGCAGATCTTTGCCTGGTTCTCCTTGGTCCATCATGAAACTGACGAATACTAGGAGACCACTGAAACGAAAACACAATCGCAATGACAATGAAACAAAAAAGAGAGTGAGGATCGGTTACTGCTTTGCAAAAGTTCCTTTTTTTCTCTCTGAACGAAAATATACCAACATCACGGATCCACTTACCTTCCCTTCGTTGGGAGAGAAGAACAGTGGCAGATGCGAGTGTTGCCTTTCTTGAAGACGGTGAGGGAGAAGGGGATTCAGCGAGGAGTGAAATGATGGTTGCTTCGTCCGTCAAACTTAGACTGCGGGGAGGTGGGGTTTTGTGATACAACGGCTCGTTACTGCCGCGCTACGACCGGGGTGACTCTCTGCCTGGATACTGCCTGCTAATTTGGTGGATGGCATTTGGGCCCGCGCGCTACATGGCCCGCATGTCGGTGAACAAAAGTATAATGGCATTCAGTAGAGGGAGACGTTTCAATGACCTAGAGGAGCCAGAAGTGGTAGAGTGTCTCCACTGTACTAGTAGTAATTGTTTTTCTGGGTAGCTGTAGAGTGTCTCCACTATACTAGTAGTAATTGTTTCTCTGGGCCCAAGACAAAACATCCAATCCACACTAGTAAATAGTAAAATCAATTCAAAAGGCGCTACCCACACCCAGCACACCGCCCCTCCCCTCCCCCACAAAAAAAACCTGGGTGCTCTTCTTCCTCCTCGCTCCCACCCACCTCACGTCAGCTCGCTCCACTCGTACCCCCAAATTTCTCACCTCACTCCTACAAAAAAACCAGCTCCCCTTCTTCCTCACTCCTACAGAAAACCCCTAGCTCCCCTTCTTCTTCGCTCGCACTACAACTAGGCTCGTCATTCGTTACTCTGCTCAAATCCGTGAGCGCGACGCGACACCCTCGAGGAAAATGGAGTCGGCTGACCCCAGCGCCAAGAAGATGAGGCTCCCGCCAGCGGCGACGCCTGTTGTAGATCCCGCCAGCGGCGACGCCTGTTGTAGATCCCGCACCCGGCAACGCGAGGAGAAGCGGCGACCCCACCTCCACCGGATCCCACGAACCCATAGAATCTTGGGTGGACCGCATCAGCGATCTCCTGGACGTCGTCCTTGGGGAGATCATCTCGCTTCTCCCCACCAAGGATTGTTGCCACACCCAAGTCCTCTCAATTCGGTGGCGCCCTCTATGGCACGCCGTGCCCCTTAATCTCGACTGTCGTCAGCTATCTCTCTTCAATGATTTTGAAATCCCCAGAGCCATCATTTCCTCCCACCAGGGCTTCGTTCAAAGCCTCTGCATCCCGTCATGCTACCTGAGCAAGCATACCATGCCCTGCACGGTGGACGCCTGGCTGAAATCCCCTGAATTCACAGAACTACAGCTGCTTGAGTTCTACTATTCCTCTAGAAATCACATACCACATATAGAACGCCATGAACTTGTGCCCTCAGCACCGATGTCCATCTCGCGGTTTTCCTCCTCTCTCCACACCGCCACCTTTGCGCTGTGCTACCTTCCAGACAATCTGGTACTAAACCTTCGACTCCCATTTCTTAAGAAACTTTCACTTGTGCGGGTTCGTATATCGGAGGCCTCATTGCACAGCATCATCCACTCTAGTTGCCCTGTGCTGGAGTGTTTGGTGCTTGTTTTCACAGTTAGAATCGGTTGTCTCCAAATAAAGTCGCCTAACCTTGTAAGAATTGGAATTTCTTTTGACGGAAGGCAGCTCATCATCCAAGATGCCCCTTCACTTCAAAGGTTGATCCTTGATTCTAGTTATTCACCGTTGCAAATAATCGTCCTCTCTGCGCCTAAACTAGAGACCTTGGGTGTAATACATGATCTATGTGCTCATTTCAATATGGTGTTTGGCTCCACAGTTCTTCAGGTACTTTATATTATCATCTACACTTGTAACCATATGCTGCATTTTAAATTTCTGTGCATAATTTATATATCATCTTGGAGTACACATTTTGTACTAATATTATGTTCTATGCTCAATGAAGAGTTTCTCCATGGATGGCCTATCAATGGTGCTGGATTGTGTCAAGATCTTATATATCCAAATGAATAGTTTTGATCTGAATAAGATTATTGGCTTGCTGCAATGCTTTCCATGTCTGGAGAAGTTTTATATAAAGGTGATAATTTCACGCACATTGGAAGCCCGCATATAGTGTACTAGAATTAACTGTTCAGCTGTTGCTCTTTTGACACTCTTCTTTTAGACCTTAACTGTTTTCAATTTTCATGTCTATTTAGGCAACAGGACGGGGTAAGAAAGTTATAACCAATCGGTGGATTCGTAAGCATCGGGATTTTCTCACTTCTCATGAGATTCGATTAAAAACAATAACGCTAGAACGATATGTAGCCAACCATGCAAACACAAGATTTGTCACATTCTTCTTGCTGAATGCGAGGTTACTATTGTCCATCAGGCTTAAGTTTATCAGCAGCATGGTTTTGACGGATGGGTATGTCAAAGAGCAAAAAAAGGAGTTTCAGGTGGGCAAAATAGCTTCTGAACGTGCCGGGCTTCTATTTACAACATATTGTGGTCATAATCCAGTAAATTTTACGATCCAGGATGTTCATTCTATGGACCTAACCGATCCATTTGACTGTGACTGCCGAAAATAGTGCTGGAGTTAGATGTTGTTGCCCTTTTCAATCTGGGTTTTTTTGTAAACCTGATGAACAATCAACCCTCGTGCTTTTGTACAGTTTGTAAACTGGAGTTAGATGTTCCTGCCCTTTTCAACTCGGCCGTGACTGTCATATTTTCTTTGAAACAAGGCAAATGGCTTGCCATTTGTTTAATTTAGAGTGAAATATTGTAACAAATCACAACCAGGGAAATAACATCACTCACGTCGGCTGCTTGAGCTCACTGTGCATTACAGAAGCCAAGTGACTAGCCCCCACCACCCCCACCAGTCAACCCTCGTACTCCCCTCCGCCTGCGACTGGACCGGCGCATCTTCATTGGCTCCTGTTTGTTCCGTCCGAGGCCTCGCCGTCGTCCTCCGCCTTGCGGCCTTAGTTCGCTCGCCGTGCGCGGTGCGCCGCCCTCTTGCGTTGTCAACATCGTCAACAACCGAGAGTAACAAGGAGATGACTGTACGTGGAGAGGATGACAGTAGGGACCCACCAGCGTCTTGGCAGTATGCAAGCAAGTGCCTCTATAGTACAAGCCCAAAAATATGGTTCCTCCTAATGGTTGGACATCTGGGGCTCACGCCATCATCAACGTAGTCAATAAACGAGAGAATTACACTACGAGCGGCTGACACCAGGGACCCAGCAAGTCGTGCAGTTTTTTTTCTTGAGGAACAAGCAATTTTTTTGAGACAATGAGGAACAAGCAGTTGTTATTTATACTAGTTTTAGCGACGGAACAGGGTAACAACGGGGCTGTGCGGGGGCTGTGGCCCGTCTAGCCAGGGTTTTATTTATGTTTACCACATCATGAGCCCAGTTGTGTTTTTTTCTTGCTAAAAATGGCTAGCCCAGTTCTATTTTTTTAAAAGAAATGCCCAAACAAGGCCTACTTACTTTGTCGGCCCTGCTGGGCTGCAAATGTTTCAATACGAGGAGAGTTTCATTCGGTTTGCCCAGAAATGGCCTATACATTTTTAAAATACATCAAATCGGGAATTAGTTTCATTTTTTTCATTACAAGATCTTCAATTCCATTGATTTGTATCGTGGACAATTATTTTGATTTTATATTTACATAAATTATTTTTCAAAATAGTTTGAATGTGAATCGATATTTCTGGATTAAAAACAGTTGACCGCACCGAAATATGCAAAATTTCGTATACTTTTTAACCGTGGCCACAATATGGGGTGTAATGCTCACAAAAAGAAGATGGGATCCAAAAAAAATCTTAAGAATTAGCAAATGGGCTGTACATTATTAGAAATAATGGCAGATGGGCTGTATGCTGTTTTCCACAGATTTGAGGCTGACTTGTGCGCCTACTACAGGTTGACGCGTATGCTTTCATAAAAAAAAGGTTGATGCACACGCAACGCCCTGTCAACTTAGTCAACACACGAGAGCAGTGACTGTTGGATATCCATCCAACGGCTGTCATGCTTCTTCAATCTCTGCTCTTCATGCTCCAGCCGCTCAAACAAGCACCGGCGGGACTGCCTGCTCCCTCCTCCCGCGGCCGGCTATGCTGCCGCGCAGGCCTCACGGCCCCACCGTACTCCCATCACTGGCCTAGCCATCCCTCTACTCACCCACACATGCTGTTATTCTCCGGCGACGGCAGATGAACCAGTAAACCCTCGTACTCCTCCGCGTGGGAAAAAACTGCCGAGTATTCCCTGGCTCCGTGTCATTCCCTTCCTAGGCCTTGTCGTCGTCCACCGCCCTGGTACTCTCGCCGTGACCTGGTCAACATGGTCAATGAACGACATCCATCGGAAGTGGACTGTACGTGGAGAGGCTGACAGTTGGGTCCACGGCCGCACGCAAGGAAATGCCTCCTTATTACGCGCAAAGTAATGATTCCTCCACCTGACAGCTAGGACCCACAGGAAGGGCCTCTGTATTTCACGAAAAAAACGTTCCCCCCGCTGATAGGTCGGACCCACCAGCTATATCTTCGCACGCAAGGACGTGCCTCCTTATTACGCCCAAAAAAATGAATACCCCCCTGCTAGCTGGGACCCACCATATTGTTGGGCTGACTTGTGGGCCTACTAAGTTGACGGGGACGGAGGCTTTGTCAACTTAGTCAATACTCCAGTGACCGTATGATGTCCATCCAATGGCCATACGACTTCTTCAACCTCTGGTCTTCTTGCTCCAGCCGCCCAAAGAAGCGCCGGTCGTGCCGCCTGCTCCTGCCTCCCGTGGCCGGCCGTGCTACTGCCTGCTCCTGCCTCCCGTGGCCCGGCTCCGCGTCGTCCCCTTTCTAGGCCTCGCCGTTGTCCACCGCCGTGGTGCTCTCGGCGCGGCGTGGTCAATGTGGTCAACGACTGACTTCCATCGGAAGAGTACTGTATGTGGAGAGGCTGACAGCTGGGTCCACGGCAGCCGCAAGGAAGGGCCTCCTTATTACGCGGAAAATAATTATTCCTCCACCTGACAGCGGGGACCCACCGGACGGGCCACCAGTATTTTGCGAATTAAATCGTTTCCCCCTGACTACTGGGACCCATCGGACGGGCCACCGTATTTCGTGAAAAAAAACGTTCCCCCCGCTGTCAGCTCGGACCCATCGGAAGTGCCTCCTTATTACGCACAAAAAAATGAATACTCCCCCGGCTAGCTGGGACCTACCTTGGTGGGAGGTTGTCTTCTGGGCGTACTAAGTTGACGGGGCCGAAGGGCTTTGTCAACTTAGTCAATATGAACGATTCTAGCTCCAGTGACCGTACGATGTCCATCCAACGGCCGTAGTGCTTCTTCAACCTCTGGTCTTCTTGCTCCAGCCGCCCAAAGCAGCGCCGGTCGTGCCGCATGCTCCTGCCTCCCGTGGTCGGCTGTGCTGCCACGGAGGCCTCACCGCTCCCTACTATTCCCACCGCTGGCCAGGCCCTGCGGCGACGGCAGCCTCACACCACAGCCGAACCAGTGAACCCTCGTACTCCTCTCCACACGGGCTTCCACTGCCGCGTCTTCCCCGGCTCCGTGTCGTCCCCTTCCTAGGCCTTGTCGTCGTCCACCACCGTGGTGCTCTCCGCGTGGCGTGGTCAACGTGGTCAAGGAACGACTTCCATCGGAAGAGTACTGTACGTGGAGAGGCTGACAGCTGGGTCCACGGCCACAACCCAGTTTTTTTGTGATTTGCTAATTAAGTCGCTTTGTCAGGCCTGTTGGGCTGCAAATCTTTCAAGACGAGGAGAGCTTTTCATTTGGCTGGCCGAGAAAATGGCCCATCGGTAATGAGAAATGGGTTGTACATTTTTAAAACACATCAAACCGGCAATTAGTTTCAAATATATTTTTTTCATTTCAAGATTTTAAATTACATTAATTTTTATGCGTGGAGAATTTGTTGGATTTTATATTGATATACATTTATTTTTAAAATTAGTTTGAATGTGAGTCGAAATTTCGGGATTAAAAACAGTTCGGACCGCACCGAAATATGCAAAATTTCGTATAATTTTTTAACCGTGGCCACAATATGGGCTATAATGCTAACAAAAAGAATATGGGCTCCAAAAAAACCTTAAGAACTAGCAAATGGGCTGTAAATTATTAGAAATAATGCAGATGGGCTGTATGCTGTTTTCCACAGATTTGAGGCTTTCCTAAAAAAAAGGTTGACGCACAAGCAGTGACGGTTGGATGTCCATCCAACAGCCGTCGTGCTTCTTCAATCTTTCCTCTTCCTGCTCCAGCCGCTCAAGCAAGCGCCGGTGGGACTGCCTACTCCCTCCTCCCCACGGCCGGCTGTGCTGCCGCGCAGGCCTCACCGCCCCACCGTACTCCCATCACTGGCCTAGCCATCCCTCTACTCACCCACACCTGTTGTTATTCTCCGGCGACGGCAGACGAACCAGTAAACCCTCGTTCAATCATACTCCCCTCCGCGTGGGAAACAACTGCTGAGTCTTCCCTGCCTCCGTGTCGTTCCCTTCCTAGGCCTCACCGTCGTACACCGCCCTGGTGCTCTCGGCGCGGCCTGGTCAACGTGGTCAATGACCGACATGCATCTGAAGTGGACTGTACGTGGAGAGGCCGACAGCTGGGTCCACGGCCACACGCAAGGAAATGCCTCCTTATTGCGCGCAAAATAATGATTCGTCCACCTGACATCAGGCACCCACCAAAAGGGCCTCAGTATTTTGCAAAAAAACATTACCGCCGCTGACAGCTCGGACCCACCAGCTATATCTTCGCACGCAAGGAAGTGCCTCCTTATTACGCACAAAAAAAATGAATACTCCCCCTGTTAGCTGGGACCCAGTATAGTGGCACACTGACTTGTGGGCCTACTAAGTTGACAGGGACGGAGGGCTTTGTCAACTTAGTCAATATGCACGATTCTAGCTCCAGTGACTGTACGATGTCCATCCGACGGCCGTAGTGCTTCTTCAACCTCTGGTCTTCTTGCTCCAGCCGCCCAAACCAGCGCCGGTCGTGCCTCGTGCTCCTGCCTCCCATGGCGGGCTGCGATGCGGCGGAGGCCTCACCGCCCCTACTACTCCCACCGCTGGCCAGGCCATCCCTCTACTCACCCACACCCCCTGTTATTCTGCGGTGACGGCAGCCTCACACCGTAGCGAACCAGTGAACCCTCGTACTCCTCTACGCGTGGGCATCCACTGCCGCGTCTTCCCCGGCTCCGCGTCATCCCCTTCCTAGGCCTCGCCATCGTCCATCGCCCTAGTGCTCTCGACGCAGCGTGGTCAACGTGGTCAAGGAACGGCTTCCATCGGACATGGACTGTATGTGGAGAGGCTGACAGCTGGGTCCACGGCCGCAGCAAGGAAGTGCCTCCTTATTACGCGCAAAATAATTATTCCTCCACCTGACAGCGGGGACCCACCGTACGGGCCACCAAATTTCACGAAAAAAATGTTTCCCCCCTGACTGCTGGGACCCACCAGCTACACCTTCGCATGCAAGGAAGTGCGTCCGGGCAAAAAAACGATTCGCCCCCCTGACTGCTGGGACCCACCAGCTACATCTTCGCACGCAAGGAAGTGCGTCCGGGTAAAAAAACGATTCGCCCCCCTGACTACTGGGACCCACCAGCTACATCTTCGCACGCAAAGGAAGTGCATCCGGGTAAAAAAATGATTCGCCCCTCTGACTGCTGGGACCCACCAACTACATTTTCGCACGCAAGGAACTTCCTAACAGTCGGGACCCACCTGGTCGAAGCGTACGTAGCGTTGTCATTTGGTCGCGAACTTGTACATACATATATACTGGTCGATGTAGAGGCGCGCATGTGTCGTAGTAGAGGCGCGCACGTAGCATGTACACGTACGTACAGCTGCCAGGGTGCAAGAAAGAAAATAGGGCCACGTATGTGTACATGCGGGCGGGGTCTCAAACGCCTAGTCGCGCATACGTACGGCGAGGGCTCGTGTTCATGGGGAGGCAACGGAATGCGTCATGTTCATGGGGAGGCAACAGAATGCGTCGTGTTCATGGGGAGGCAATGAAATGCATCGTGTTCATCGGGAGGCAACGGAACGTGTGGGAGCTAACCGGCTTGGACGGAACAGGCGATGGAAACGAGGCCTGGCGTACCGCAGAATGAAGGAAATGGACCTCCTACGGTCGAAACGGGGGTCCTGTTGATCGGGAGGGGTGTGGTGTACCGCAAAACGGACGAAGTGGACCTCCTACGGTCGAAACGGGGGTCCTGTTGATCGGGAGGGGTGTGGCGTACCACAAAACGGACGAAACGGACCTCCTACGGTCGAAACGGGGGTCCTGTTCATCGGGAGGGGTGTGGCGTACTGCAAAACGGGACTCCACGGGATATTGTTCATCTCCACCGTCGACCTCCTCCAGCCTCCACGGGCTACCGTCGACCTCCTCCAGCCTCCACGGGCTCCTGTTCATCCAGCCTCCACCGCCCGCTACTCCACCGGCTATTGTTCAACCACCCCTCCACGGGGACCCCTCCATCGTCTATTGTTCATCCAGCCCTCCACACCACGGGGTCATGTTCAACC